>NC_081398.1:12084418-12189418 GCF_030684315.1 Stegostoma tigrinum
AGATAGGCCAACAAGGGGTGAAGCCACATTAGATTTGGTACTGGGTAATGAGCCTGGCCAGGTGTTAGATTTAGAAGTAGGTGAGCACTTTGGTGATAGCGATCACAATTCTGTTATGTTTACTTTAGTGATGGAAAGGGATAGGTGTATACCACTGGGCAAGAGTTATAGCTGGGGGAAAGGCAATTACGATGAGATTAGGCAAGATTTAGGGAGCATAGAATGCGGAAGGAAACTGCAGGGGATGGGCACATTAGAAATGTGGAGTTTTTTCAAGGAAAAGCTCCTGTGTGTCCTAGATATGTATGTACCTGTCAGGCAGGGAGGAAGCTGTAGAGCGCGGGAGCCGTGGTTTACGAAGGAGGTGGAATCTCTGGCCAAGAGGAAGAAGAAGGCTTATGTTGGGATGAGACGTGAAGGCTCAGTTAGGGCGCTTGAGGGCTACGAGGTAGCCAGTAAAGACCTAAAGAGAGAGCTCAGAAGAGCCAGGAGGAGACATGAGAAGTTGTTGGCAGATAGGATCAGGGTAAACCCTAAGGCTTTCTATAGGTATTTAAGGAATAAAAGAATGACGAAAGTCAGATTAGGGCCAATCAAGGATAGTAGTGGTAAGTTGTGTGTGGAGTCAGAGGAGATAGGGGAGGCATGAAATGAATATTTTTCAACGTATTCACTCTAGAAAACAACAATGTTGTCGAGGAGAATAGTGAGATACAGGCTACTAGACTAGGTGGGATTGAGAATCACAAGGAAGAGCTATTAGAAATCCTACAGAGGGTGAAGATAGATAAGTCCCCTGGGCCGGATGGGATTTATCCTAGGATCCTCTGGGAAGCCAGGGAGGAGATTGCCGAGCCTTTGGCATTGATCTTTAACTCGTCATTGTCTACAGGAATAGTTCCAGATGACTGGAGGATAGCAAATGTAGTTCCCCTGTTCAAGAAGGGGAGTAGAGACAACCCTGGTAATTATAGACCAGTGAGCCTTACCTCAGTTGTTGGTAAAGTGTTGGAAAAGGTTATAAGGGATAGGATTTATAATCATCTCGAAAAGAATAAATTGATTAGGGATAGTCAGCACGGTTTTGTGAAGGGAAGGTCGTGCCTCACGAACCTTATTGAGTTCTTTGAGAAAGTGACCAAACAGGTAGATGAGAGTAAACCAGTTGATGTGGTGTATATGGATTTCAACAAGGCTTTCGATAAGGTTCCCCACAGTAGGCTATTGTACAAAATGCGGAGGAATGCATTTGTGGAAGATGTAGCAGTTTGGATTGGAAATTGGCTTGCTGAAATGGTAGTTGATGGGAAATGTTCATCCTGGAGTCCAGTTACTAGTGGTGTACCGCAAGGGTCGGTGTTGGGTCCACTGCTGTTTGTCATTTTTACAAATGACCTGGATGAGGGCGTAGAAGGATGGGTTAGTAAATTTGCAGATGACACTAAGGTCGGTGGAGTTGTGGATAGTGATGAAGGATGCTGTAGGTTGCAGAGAGACATAGATAAGCTGCAGAGCTGGGCTGAGAGGTGGCAAATGGAGTTTAATGCAGACAAGTGTGAGGTGATGCACTTTGGCAGGAGTATCCGGAAAGCAAAGTACAGGGCTAAAGGTAAGATTCTTGGTAGTGCAGATGAGCAGAGAGATCTCAGTGCCCATGTACACAGATCATTGAAAGTTGCCACCCTGGTTGACAGGGCTGTTAAGAAGGCATATAGTGTTTTAGTTTTTATTAATAGAGGGATCGAGTTCCGGAACCAAGAGGTTATGCTGCAGCTGTACAAAACTCTGGAGTGGCTGCACTTGGAGTATTGTGTACAGTTCTGGTCACCGCATTATAAGAAGGATGTGGAAGCTTTGGAAAGGGTGCAGAGGAGATTTACTAGGATGTTGCCTGGTATGGAGGGAAGGTGTTACGAGGAAAGGCTGAGGGACTTGAGGCTGTTTTCATTAGAGAGAAGAAGATTGAGAGGTGACTTAATTGACACAAATAAAATAATCTGAGGGTTAGATAGGGTAGATAGGGAGAGCCTTTTTTCCTAGGATGGTGACGGCGAGCACGAGGGGGCATAGCTTTAAATTGAGGGGTGAAAGATATAGGACAGATGTCAGAGTTAGTTTCTTTACTCAGAGAGTAGTAAGGGAATGGGACGCTTTGCCTGCAATGGTAGTAGATTTGCCAACTTTAGGTACATTTAAGTTGTCACTGGATGAGCATATGGACGTACATGGAATAGTGTAGGTTAGATGGGCTTGAGATCGGTATGACAGGTCGGCACAACATCGAGGGCTGAAGGGCCTGTACTGTGCTGTAATGTTCTATGTTCTATATCACCGTCCTTCAGTGTGATTGGGTCAAAATCCTGGAATTCCTTCCCTCATGACACTTTGGGGGACTTTACAGCAAACAGTCTGCAACAGTCCAAGAGTTGGCACCTCACCAACTTCACCAGGGTAACTCAAGATGGACAATTAGATGGGACCAGCCAACAGTTGGAAAACAGCCCGCTCCCCCACAGAGGAGGTTGCTCTGAACATGAAAGCCAATGGGAAAAGGAGGTAGTGTACTGTCGTGGATTGAGGATTAGCTAAAAGGTAGGGAGTAGAAATAAATTTTCAAGCTTGTATGGGTATGCTGTGAATAGTGGGGTGCACCAAGGATCCTGATTTGGACCCTAACCACTGACAACACAGAGCAATGATCTGGAAGTGGGGTCCAAATGGAATATGTCCATGCTAACAGATGACACAAAGTTCAGTGGGAAAGTGTGCAAATGCAAAAGATGTAAAGTGTCTTCAGGAGGTTTGGGACATGCTGGCAAGTGAACGAGCACGGTCCCAGTCTCTCACTGCAAAGAGATGATTGTTGTTTAACCAGTGGGTCACCATGCCTCAGGCAATGGGAGAGGTTGAGTCCCTCATGGCAATCTGAGCTGCTGGTGGGAATTGAAACTTCACATATCAGCTACAGAGCCAAGTGAGTCACCCAATCTCTACCGTGAGTGAGTATCATGGTGTCAGCTGTAGGGAATGGGCCCAGAGGGGGAAAGGTGGAAACTTGTTTGAGCTAAACTGTAGATTTGCCATAAATCCTTTGCAAACATCTCAGTGTCTTTTGTTGTCAAAGTTAATGCTTGGAGAGCAGACTGTTCATGAAAAACAAACCTTTTCCCTGTCTGTAAAGCATGCTGGGATATCCCGGGGTGATACAACAATGTAAGTCTCTCTCTTTTCCCTTCAGGAGCTGTGTGGCCCGTTTGTTTTCCTTATCTTCGCCCTTCTGCTGATCGGCTTCTTTGGCTTCACCTACTTCATGGTGCCAGAGACGCGGGGAAAGACCTTTGAGCAGATCGCAGCCACTTTCCGCAGAAATCCTTCTTTCCTGGACTGGGAATTCAAGCAGAATGGCACTGAACTGGAATACCTTGACGATGACTCCACTGTGTGAGAGGGGGAAGGAGTGAGCGTGAAAGTGAGCGAATAAGAGGCAAGAGGGACAGCCTCAACTAGGCCTCACTGCTCACGCTAGCAGCTATCGTGGCTCTCCTCCATTAAATTAAAACGTGTTTTGCACCATTGTTTTTAAACCTATGATTGTACTTTATGCGGACAAAGGACGTATAGAAGAATGAGAGAGAGTGATTGTGAGAGAGATTCCAGGAATTGGGCTCCATCTGTCCGCTCTAAATAAAACAAAGGAAGGGACAGTCACAATAAACAAAGTAACCGACCATTCTTTTGTATCTGTGGGATGGCAGAGCCTGGGCCTTGTGTGGTCGGTGACTCTTCTCAAAGGAAACCCGCTTCTATAGCTATAGACCTACTTGTCAGCTGTAGCTAAGCCACCCTCCTGAACCAGGCCACGTTCCCTTTCAGTCAATGGGAAAGGTAGGCCAGAGGCTGCAAGGTACCAGGGCAAAAGGACTGTGTTGTCGTAGGGACCAGCAGTTGGATATAGAACAGTACAGCCCCTTCTGCCCATGATGTTGTGCTGAACCTTTACCCTAATCCTGAGGTCTATCTAACCTCCACCCCTACCTTATACTACAATCTATATGTCTATCTAAAAGCCACTTAAATGCCCCAATGAGGCTGACTCCACTACCCTCTCCGTCAATGCATTCCACGCCCCTAACACTCTCTAAGTAAAGAACCTACCTCTGATGTCTCCCCTATATTTACCTCCACTCACTTTAAAATTATGCCCCCTGATCATAGTTACCTCCACCCGAGGAAAAAAGCCTCTGACTGTCCATTCTATTACCTCTGATCAACCTTCAGTTGAGAAAGGGTTCCAAGGAAGATATAGTGATATGGAGGGTAGTGAAGGGCTAAACTGAGAGGGATGGAGGAACAGGAGCATAGTGCGCTGTGCACGACACTGACCCAGCTAGCTCAGAGCCAGATCCCGGTGTGGTGGCAATCCCTTAACTTGGAATCATAACATTAAATCCCCACAGTATGGAAACAGACCCTTTGGCCCATCAAGTCCACAGCGACCCTTCCCCCATAACCCACCTAATCTACACATCCTTGAGCAGCACAGGCAATTTAGCAGGGCCAGTCCATGCTAACCTGCACATTTTTGGACTGTGGGAGTAAACTAGAGAAAGGCCCTCGCAGACACAAGGAGAATGTGCAAACTCCAAACAGACAGATGCCCGAGGGTGGAATTGAACCTGGGTCCCTGGTACTTTGAGGCAGTAGTGCTAACCACTCTATAACATAACACACTATAACCCAAAGTATAACATACTTCAGGTTTTCTCCACCCACCTACCCCCCGCTCCCCCACCAAATCATTCACACGATCAGGGCATCTATTGCCCATCTCGCAGATAAGAGTCAACCAAATTTAAACCAGATATTTTTTGAACTCAAATTCCACCATCTGCCTTGGTGGGATTCGAACGCAGATTCCCCAGATAGTTATCTGGGTTTCTGCATCCAGTGGCAATAACACTAGGCCATTGCCTCACTATCGAGGCTGGCAGGTATGGTGGCTCAGTGGTTACTGCTGTCTTACAGTTCCTTCAACCTGTGTTCAATTCCACCATCAGGTGACTGTCTGTGTGGAGACTGCACATTTTCCGTGGATTTACTCCGGTTTACTCCCACTGTCCAAAGATGTGCAGGCTAGGGTGGATTGGCCATGCCAAATTGCCTGTTGTGTTCAGGGATTTGTAGATGAGGTGGGTTTATGGGGGGATGGATCTGGGGTGGGAAGCTCTGTGGGACAGTGTGGGCTTGTTGGGCTGAAGGGCCTGTTTCCACAGTGTAGGGATTGTATTTTAAAAAATCACTTGGTTCAATGTAAAAAAATCCCTGAGACTCGCGTTTCTATTTGTCAGCCAAAATGCCCTGATTGGCCCAAGTTAACAGCCCCAATCAGGGAACTCATATTCTATGAAATCCACCTGGCCAACCTGATTCCAATCACTACATCCCCGAAGTCCAAGGATTGAGGCCTGTTCCTTTTCTTAGTGCCTCTCCTGGGGAGCCTTCACCCTAGGCCCAGTTCCTCCAACTCTGAGGCAGTGTGAACTGTTCTGTAATACAGTCGCTGCTCCTGAAGTATCTCAGAAGAATTTCCTGTTTGCCTTCAGGCACCAATAGTGTCACCGCTGCGTCCTTCTCAGACTCTGAGGGTTCACCAACGCTGGATGGAGGGGGGAGGGTGGTGAAGGAGGTGCGATCCACAGTTTCTGCCTCTTACTGAGGGCACCGGGACTGTTTTGCACCCTGCCCTGTTTGTGACGTGGCACCTTTTGGGTGGTCCATGTTTGTTTGTAGCTGCCAGTTACTAGTGGTGTACCACAAGGGCTGATGTTGGGTCCACTGCTGTTTGTCATTTTTATAAATGACCTGGATGAGGGTGTAGAAGGATGGGTTAGTACATTTTCAGACGTCACTAAGGTCGGTGGAGTTGTAGATAGTAATGAATCATGTTGTAGGTTGCAGAGAGACATAGATAAGCTGCAGAGCTGGGCTGAGAGGTGGCAAATGGAGTTTAATGCAGACAAGTGTGAGGTGATGCACTTTGGTAGGAGTAACCAGAAGGCAAAGTACAGGGCTAATGGTAAGATTCTTAGTAGTGTAGATGAGCAGAGAGATCTCGGTCTCCATGTACACAGATCCTTGAAAGTTGCCACCCTGGTTGACAGGGCTGTTAAGAAGGCATACAGTGTTTTAGCTTTTATTAATAGAGGGATCGAGTTCCGGAACCAAGAGGTTATGGTGAAGCTGTGCAAAACTCTGGTGCGGCTGCACTTGGAGTATTGTGTACAGTTCTGGTCACTGCATTATAAGAAGGATGTGGAAGCTTTAGAAAGGGTGCAGAGGAGATTTACTAGGATGTTGCCTGGTATGGAGGGAAGGTCTTACAAGGATAGGCTACGGGACTTGAGGCTGTTTTCATTAGAGAGAAGAAGATTGAGAGGTGACTTAATTGAAACATATAAAATAATCAGAGGGTTAGATAGGTTGGATAGTGAGAGCCTTTTTCCTAGGATGGTGACGGCGAGCACGAGGGGGCATAGCTTTAAATTGAGGGGTGAAAGATATAGGACAGATGTCAGAGGTAGTTTCTTTACTCAGAGGGTAGTAAGGGAATGGAATGCTTTGCCTGCAACGGTAGTAGATTCGCCAACTTTAAGTACATTTAAGTCGTCATTGGATGAGCATATGGACGTACATGGAATAGTGTAGGTTAGATGGGCTTCAAATTGGTATGACAGGTTGGCACAACATCGAGGGCTGAAAGGCCTGTGCTGTGCTGTAATGTTCTATGTTCTATGCCTCAACTTTGCATCTCTCAGAACCTGACCTTGCCTCATAGCCTCGCAGGGCCATTTCCATCCTACTGACACCAAACTTTATCGCCTGAAGCCAACTGTCTCTCTCACTTAGAGATAACATGTGGCTAGCATTGGCGTTCCTGATACTTTTTCATCTGCCATACCCCTCCCACCAGGTCGATCGGACTTAAATTATTGCAGAGTCCTCTCCCCATTGGCGATTCTGCTGGACCTAACCCTGCATGTGTGTGAGAGTTGGTCCTGTAATCAAACAGGATCTGGGACACTTTGGTCTCAAGCAAAACTGTTGGCTGCTTCTTTTCGGCCTGCCTTTAACATCTTGCCTTCTCTACCCACCAAACCATTGGATGATGGGACTGTCCAAACATGCCAAATGCTACTCAACTTTTGAGAAAACTCCAAAACCCTGCTGGCCAATGACATCCCATTGTCCATGACCAATAATTCTAGGAGTCTGTATTACGAACTATACTCGCAGCTATTTCAATCAGCCCTGAGTTTGATGAATGAGCATCCAACCATTTCAGAAGTGAATCGTAGAATTCCTATAGTGTGGAAACAGACCCTTTGGCCCAGCAAGTCTACACTGACCCTCACAGCATCCCAACCAGACCAATCCCCCATAACCCACCTGACCTACACATCCCTGAACACTGCAGGCAATTTAGAATGGTCAAACCACCCTAGCCAACACATCTTTCAACTGTGGGAAGAAACCAGAGCACCCGAAGGGGACCCACGTGGACACGGAGAGAATGTGCAAACTCCACACAGACAGTTGCCCGCAGGTGGAATTGAGCCTGGGTCCCTGGTACTGTGAGCCACCATGCTGCCCACTGACATGCATCCACAATGACAAAGAACATTGAGCCCATGAAAGGACCAGCAGAGTTGATGTGTAACTAAAGCCAGGGTTTATCCAGCTATGCTCACGAATGTGGGGGAGCCGCTGGCGGTAAATTTTGTCCTTTAAGGCCATAAGACCATAAGGCATAGGAGTGGAAGTAAGGCCATTCAGCCCATCGCGTCCACTCCACCATTTAAATCATGGCTGATGGGCATTTCAACACCACTTCCCTGCACTCTCCCCGTAGCCCTTGATTCCTTGTGAGATCAAGAATTTATCAATCTCTGCCTTGAAGGCATCGAACGTCCCGGCCTCCAGTGCACTCAGTGGCAATGAATTCCACAGGCCCACCGCTCTCTGGCTGAAGAAATGTCTCCTCATTTCCATTTTAAATTTACCCCCTCTAATTCTGAGGCTGTGCCCACGCGTCCCAGTCTCCCTACCTAATGGAAACAACTTCCTAGCATCCACCCTTTCTAAGCCATACATTGTCTTGTAAGTTTCTACTAGATCTCCCCTCAACCTTCTAAACTCCAATGAATACAATCCCAGGATTGCATCTGCTGGCACTCTGGGCAGTGCCACACTAATGCAGCTACACTGACATCCAATCCTGCGCCACCAGACATAACTTCTTGCCAACATCTTCATTTTGGATGATGACCATGTTGAAGTTCAGCCAGCGCCTGGCAGCAACTTTTACTTGGGACAGTCACTCTTGCTCCCCTCAATAACATGCCGTCCTCTACAGTGATCTGGTCTCTCCAGGCCATGAAAGGTTTCAGTTCTGGTTGTGACGGCCGTTTTGGATTCCCCCATCGCCACCAGGTGTTTAGTTTTGCCAGGACAGGGTCTTTTTGCGTGCACACTTGGATATTGTTGGTGATGACCGAAAGTTTAAAAACCAGAAAGGACTCTCCCAGTGGTGGCACCACCGACCATGTATCTGCCAGTGGGAGGCAGCTCAATGCACCTACATTTGCCACTTGGCTTCTTGGACGGTGCTCCAACTTGTAATTGTACACGCTGAGAGAAAGGGCCTATCACTGAATTTGACCAGAAGCCACGGGCAACACTACCTTGTCTTCTTTAAGTATCCCTGCCAAGGGTTTGTGATCTATCGCTGTTACAAATTTATCCCCACGAGGGTATCGTTGGGACTTTCTCATGCGAAGATGAGCGCCAAACCTTTCTTCTCAATTTGGGCATATTTGCATCCGGGATCAACCAGAAAATCCAGGAAGCATAGGCGATTGGGCTTTCATCTCCATTGGACCACCAATGAGCCAACGGTGTCCCAATGCTGTACAGGGAGGCATCACATGTCCACACTGGGTCTCGCTTGGGGTCATTGTGGGCCAAAAACAACACGCACGACGACAGCCAGCTTTTACTCCTCGATACCTCTCGGCTACTTGACCATTTCTAAGGTTGACCCTTCCTTCAATAGCAGGTGTCAAGACACAGGCCAAGGTGTGTATCCATTTTCTGGAATAATTCACTAACCCAAGGAAAAACCTAAGCTCCATTACAGACAGAGGAGCCGGGGCACCTTTGACCACCCTCACTTTATCTTCCAATGTGTGTGAAACATGGCCTTGTCAACACCGCAGCCTAGTAGCTAACTTCGAACACACATGCACCCCCTCCTAAGGCCTGGGAAGAATGCGCTGTGTCCAGATGCTTATTAGCATGTCATCCAGATAAATGGCAACGTGGGGTAGACCTTTCTAAAGCATCTTTACAAACTGGCTGAATCATTGTGTTCAAGCTCCAATTCCAAATGAATGGTAATCTCAGCATGTGCCATTATGATCCCAAGAAAGGAATATCATTCTAGAGTAATGCTTTGAAACTCACAAAACCTACAATGTAGGTTGGAATCCTGCCATGAGAAACAGTGAACTTTTTTCTTGAAAATCTGGATTTAAAAGCTAATCTAATTGCAACCTGATAACCTAAACATTGATAGATGAAATAAGGATTTGACGCTTTTTCATGAAGACGCAAGAAACAAACTTGGCACAATGGTGTGAAACCGCCCGATCTCATCTAACCTCGGAAGCTTGACACAATGGATTTGTACAGCTGATTGGTTAGACCGATGTTACCATGCAGAATTCACCATCCACTTTCAGAATTCATCAGTAGAAAGCCTACTTGCTGGGAGGTCTACTGTTTATTTCCTATCCCTAACTGCCCATTGGGAAGGCCATGGGCAGCTGAGCTCATGCACTGCTGCAGCCCAAGTACTGCAAATAGATTCATAATTCTGTTCGGGACTCCAGGATTGTGCACCAGAGTCACTGAAGGGACAGCAATATGATTCCAATTCAGGATGGGGAGTGGCTTGGAGGGGATCTTCTGGTGTAGCCATGCATCTGCTCCCCATGTCCTTCCGGATGGTAAGGGAGGTAGCTTCAGAAAGTGTTGCCCAAGGAGCTTCAGCGAGTTTCTGCGCTGCAACTTATAAATGGCACATACTGCTGCTGCTGGTCAGTCTTGGAGAGAGTAGGTGCTTGGGCATGCGGTGCCAATCAAATTGTCTACTTTGTCTTGTGGAGCTTCCTGAGTGCTGTTGGAGCTATGCTCAACCAGGTACGTATGCCATCACACTCCTGACTTGTACCTTGATGATGGTGCAGACCCACAATGGTAGACCCACAATTCTGTTAGGGATGGGACGCCAGGATTGTGCACTAGAGTCACTAAAGGTATAGCAATATGTTTCCAAGCCAGGATGGGCAGTGGCTTGGAGGGGATCTTCTGGTGTAGCCATGTATCTGCTGCCCTTGTCCTTCCAGATGGTGGAGTATGTGATTTTAGAAGGTGCTGTCTAAGGAAATTTGGTAAGTCTCTGCACTGCAACTTGTGATTGGTACGTACTGCTGCTACTGTTCAGTCTCGGAGAGAGTGGATATTTGTGGATGTGATACCAATCGTATTGGCTGATTTATCCTGGGTGGCATCGTGGTTCCTGTGTGTTATTGGAACTGCACTGACCCTGGTAAGTAGGGACTATTCCATCACACACCTGACTTGTGCCTTGTAGGTGACGGGCAGGTTTTTGAGGAGCCACGAAGCGAGTTACTTGCCACAGGTGGGAAGTTGCAGGGGCTAGTTTTCCCATGTACTCGGCTGCCCTTGACTTTCTAGATGGCAGTGCTGGTGCCTTTTGAAGTGACTGACTAAGGAGCCTTGGGGAACTTGTGTAGTGCATGTAGTAGATGACAGGCCGCTGACACTGACCATTGGTGGTGGAGGGAGCGGATGCTTGTAGATGTGGTGTTAATCAAGCGGGAGCTGTTTTATCCTGGATGGTCAAGTTTCTTGAGTGTTGTTGGAGCTGCATTCATTCAGACAAGCTCTTACATGGGGCGAGTAAACTCTGCTCAGGCATAAACAGAAACAGAAATTGCTGGAAAGCCTCAGTATGTCGAGCAGTATCTGAGAAGAGAAATCAGTGATAATGTTTCAGTTCCAGTGACTCTTCCTCAGAGCTACTGATTGATCATGGTATTGGCCCAGGAATGCAGCAGAGATTTGCAGTCTCTGTTATGAAGCTGCTGTGTCTTTAAGAAGTTATACTCTCCCTTTTTTTCAAGCAGTGGTTTTAAGGCAGAGGTGCTGAGCAGTATACCAGAGCTGTATACAGAGCCACTCCAGTAATTCGTTTTTGTGAAACCTGGGGTTTTTTTTTAAAGTTGGAACATTAGAAGCAGCCTGAATGGGTGTGGCCGACCTCCTACGGGACCAGGATTTTTAGTTTTAGTTTTCAGCACTTGCTGTTGGGGTCTTGAATCTATCTTTTTTCCTCTCTCAGTTACGGCTAAAAACTGGGGATTTTCCTCTTGGGCTACAGGATTGCATGTAAGACAATTGGTTTTCTGAATTTGCCAAGAATGTGTTTGTAGGATGTTAGCATCTTGGAAAATTACGTATTGATTATTCTGTTAAGTTTTCCACGACAGTTAATTCAATTCCTTCTTTCTTTTGATGTATTTTAACAATAGTGGATGAATGAAGTGTGCTTTTGCTTTAAATCAAGTAGATTGACCAAAGCAATTGCATTTGGATTGCAAAACCTTACACTTACCTTTAAAATAAGAACCAAATTGTCATTTATACTCTTTCTTAATATACATTGAAGGTTTTGGCTTGGTCCATTACACCATTACTGCAGTTATACTAATGAATGAAGTACAGAGCACGTACAAATTCCTTTAGCATACATAAACCAGATGGCCATGCATTAACGTATGCAGTGTTTAGCATGGACAAATTCATCACACTGTGAGCCTGACTGAGACTTTAATTTGGTTTCCAAAATAATGCATAGCATATTTGGAATTATTTAATAAATGACCTCCAGTAAGAATTCCAATAGAACCCACATCTACTGATGGATACCGAATGCTCTGATGCTTGAAAGCATGGTCTGGTTAAGCACATTACTGCGTACTGTGAATGGTCAATAGGCTGTTTTTTTTATGCAGTCCGCCAGCTTACATAACTGCATCACACCAGCATGAAACTGAGATACCACATTTGGGTAGCAGGCAAAAACATCTTTTTGGTTTGGTAGCTTGTGACCACTATCGATAAATACCAATGTGGTTCACCAATAACCTTGAGGAAAGGAAATCTGTCATCCACACCAAGATTAGTCTGCATGTCCCTGCAAACCCACAGCAACGTTCTTCACTCTAAGTGCTCTCTGAGATATCTGAGCAATTTGCTTAGTTCAAGGGCAATTAGGGATGGGTAATCAGAAATGACCCAGTCAGCGATGTCTGCATTTGAAGAATGAATAAAACAGAAAAAGGTTCCCAAATGATTTGAGCCTCCAAGCATATTTCCCCCATTCCTGATATCTTTATTTTTTGAGCATTACTCAACATTGATTTGCACAAAAATTCCGCAATGTCTTTGTTACTATTGGGAGTTATAATATAAACTAAGGAATAATGGCAGCAAAATATCAGTGGGATTGAAGCGTGAAGAAATTGGTCATTCATCAAATTCCAAACTTGGTTCGGAGAGACTCTTGCAATAATCCTCTGGCAGGAAGAACAGTGCAAGGGAATATTTGGTAAAGCATCAAATTGTTGGCAGCAAAAATATTAGCCTACCTCAAGTTTCAAATTATCATTGCTGTTTACGAATTTCCACGTGCTCGCACCACCCTCAGCCTTTCTAACATCCTCCACTCCTCGAGCAAAGGTTCCATCACCACTCCTACAGCTTTATCAAAAATAAAGGCAAGTCAGCATTTCCTTTGGCTTGTGTTTATTGGAATTATATTAGTCCCCACCCACTAATCTGGAACTGCATGGCGAAAGAAAACATAAGGAAATAGATTACAAGAATGAACTGGCATGAATTAAAAAGAAACAGTTAGGCAGAGCTCTGGCAAGTATATAAAGCCAAACTGAGTTGCTTAGGGATGGCAGGGTGGCTCAGTGGTTAGCACTGCTGCCTCACAGTGCCGGGGACCTGGGTATGATTCTACCCTCAGGTCTGTGTGGAGTTTGCACATTCTCCACGTGTCTGCGTGGGCTTTCTCCAGGTCCTCCAGTTTCTTCCCATAGTCCATAAAAATGCAGGCTAGGGTGCATTGGCCGTGCTAAATTACCCCATAGTGTTCAGAGATGTGTAGATTAGATGGATTATAGAGGGATGGGTCTGGGTGCTCTGTGGGCTGGTGTGCACTTGTAGGGCCGAAGGGCTTGTTTTCACACTATAGGGATTCTATGAAATAAATATAATAGGGTTCCGGAGATGGACAGCACAGAAAAAGGCCCTTTGGCCCATTCACTCTGTACTGGTCAAAACCAACTCTCAGACTGTTCTAGTTTGATTTCTCAGCACTTGGTACACAGCCCTGCCTCCTTTGTCATAGTTTGTATAAATCTGAATACTCTGTAAATGTGATTAGGTTTTCTGCCCCTACCACCCTTGCAGATAGTGAGTTCCATATTCACACCTTCCTTTGTCTTTTGAGTATAAAGATTTTCCTCATGTCCCCTCGAAACTTCTTGTCCCTTATCTTAAAACTAACTTGTTCCTTTATGATCTGACCACATCTCTCTTTCATGTGCTTGCATCAGGAATAGTAACAAGCCTCTTATCTAATGAGATGTCCTCTCAACCCGCATCAAAATGGATCAGCCCAAATCTTCTCGAGAAATGGTCCTGATGTGGGCCACATAGAAATCTACCCCCTTACCTGCAAACAATACTTCAAGTTAAACATGTATTTCAGAGAAACACCTCAGTTGATGGATCTATGGAGAGACCAGTGAAAGGGGGACAGTGTTGTGATATCAGCTGTAATGTTCAGGTAAGTATTTAAAACCCCCACATGTAAGTGTGGCCATGATCGAGTGAGTATGAGGGAGTAGATGGCTTTAAAAAGAGCACAGAATTTGCTGCACCCAAACATCGGAGAAGAACTCCCTTGATTTGTCATAAAACTCTAATTTTGAAGCCAAATAAACCATTTTGTTTAGCTCTGTCGTCTTGCAGGATGAAGCACTGACGGAAGAGTTTTGCTGAACGTAAAATCCCTATAGGTGGAAACGTGCCCTTTGGCCCAACAAGTCCACACTGACCCTCCAGAGCATCCCACCCAGACCCATTCTCCTATAACCCACCTTATCTATACTTCCCTGAACACTACGGGCAATTTAGAACAGCCAATCCACCTCACCTGCACATCTTTACACTGTGGGAGGAAACCCATGCAGAGAATGTGCAAACTCCACACAGATAGTCATCTCAGGGTGGAATAGAACCTGGGTCCCTGGAACTGTGAGGCAGCAGTGCTAACCATTGAGCCACTGTGCCATCCCCAATCTAACCCATCTAATGAGGATAGGAAAATTTCTCACACTTCCTTTAACAGCCTAAGTTACAGTTCACAGATTTATGCAGGCCAAGCCCTTGAGTCCATCACAGATGGACTGGTTAAAAACAACCATCTATCTATTCTAAGATAATGAGCTGCAGAGCTGGATGAACACAGCAGGCCAGGCAGCATCAGAGGAGCAGGAAGGCTGATGTTTTGGGCCTAGGCCCTTCTCCAGAAATCGAGCTATTCTAATCCTATTTCCCAGCATTCAGCACATAGTTTTGTATCCCTTTTCATTGTGCTCCAGTTAATTTAAATATTTCCAGCTCCTTCTACTGAACTTTTATATCTGTGTCATTGTTTTATTCATTTGCAGGATGTGGCTCGGCCAGTAACTATTGCCCATCGCTAATTTCCCATGTAGACTGCTTATGTAGAGCTCAGACACATAAATACCTGCGACTGTAATGCACAGGCAAAAGTACGAGGAGCTGTAATAAAAATGCAGTGAACTCTTCAGTACATGTGACAAAAGTCTCATATTTATGTTACGGGAGCTAACATAAGTATTGTTTTATGAACATAAGAACATTAGAAGAAATGCCATTCAGCCCTCAGAGCCTGCTCTGTCATTGATTACCATGATGGCTGATGTCATCTTGTCCTGAAATTCACTTGCCTGTCTGGGTCCCCATAATTCTTTGAAAATTTTCTCTTTCGATTTACTCCATGTCACAGCATCCAGCACCCGCTGTGGGAGTGAATTCCAAATGCTCAAGAGCCTTTGAGCGAAGCCATTCCTCCTCATCTCTGTTTTAAATCTGCTGTCCCTTATCCCAAAGCTTTGATCTCCTTTAGCATCATATATATCACAATTAGACCACCTCTCCTTCTTCTAAACCACATGGATCATAGGACCTAACGTCTACTCATGAGACAAGCCTTTTGTCTCTAAAATTAATCCACTGAATCTTCTGTGAATTTGTCTAAAGATCATCAGCAACTATGCCACTTTGTGGCATTGTGGCACCATGGAAACAATCCATGCTGAGTATTATATTGACCTACATCACAAAGCATTTAGGTAGCAAATATAAACCAAAAGAACTGCGGATGCTGTAAATCAGAAGCAAAAACAAAGTTGCTGGAAAAGCTCAGCAGGTCTAGCAGCATCTGTCGAGGAGAAAACAGAGTTAACACTTTGGGTCCCGGTGACCCGAGGAAGGGTTACCAGACCCAGAATGTTAACACTGTTTCTCCTCCACAGATGCTGCTAGACCTGCTGAGCTTTTCCAGCAACTTTGTTTCCGTTTCTCATTTAGGTAGCATGTTTATGTAAGTACAGATTTCCAAATGAAGTAGCCAAGAGGCAAAATTCTCTTCTGCCTCCTTAAAATTCATGGGTGACAATTTTGAACTCTAATATCTCTGACAAACTGACCCGAAACATCAGCTTTCCTGCTCCTCTGGTTCTGCCTGGCCTGCTGTGTTCCTCCAGCTCCACACTGTGTTATCTCTGGCTTCAGCATCGGCAGTTCTTACCACCTCTCAGGAAAAGTTTCAGCTTGGTTTCAGACACAAATGTTACGACACAGCAAGTAAAATACTGTCAGATAGTAAGTGCTGCAGATGCTGGAGTCAGAGATAACACAATGTGGAGCTGGATGAACACAGCAGGCCAGGCAGCTCCAGAGGAGCCAGGAAGCTAACGTTTTGGATCAGGGCATTTCTTCAGAAATTTCCCCCAAAAAGTCCAACTTTTCTGCTCCTTTGAGAGAGGTTGTAATTTCCTGCTCGTCTGATGCTGTGTTAATTAAAATACTGACATGGGTTTAAGAGCAAGGTTTTCATTTTGTAGACCTTTTTACTGGTTTAAAACTGCAAATGACAAACAGAGGATACTTTTAGCTTAATTACAGAGTCCCACTTTTCAAAAAGGAGTGGTCATTGTAATCGTTAAAAGGTGATTTTCTGACCTAAAAGGGTTGCAACTGCATGGGAGATGGTTGGTTCCATCATTTTGTTTCTAACAATTTGGTGCCAAAGTCACCCTTCCTTGTTTGGAATCAACTCATTCTAGACACTGAAACTTGTTACAACCTTCTTTTATCTCTGAATGGCACACAGCAAGAGGCTCAAAGCAGCTGCAGATGTAACAGATAAGATAAAAGTGAGGCAAAATGGGGACAAGACAGCGACAGAACAGACACTGCAGTCGAAGAAGAAACAAGCTGTCCGTGGATCCTGGATGAACACAGCGGGACACGTAGCATCAGAGGAGCAGGAAAGCTTGCCAGTTCAGGTCGGGACCTTCTTCGGATTTTCTTGCTCCTTCCTGCTCCTCTGATGCTGCTTGGCCTGCTGTGTTCATCCAGCTTCACACCGTGTTTTCTCAGATTCTCCACCATCTGCAGTTCCTACTATCCCTCTGGCCTTGCATCCTGCTTCCACAAAGCGAAAACCCACAGCTGTTCAACATGAATGGAAGGAAAACGTTTAGAGACATAGGGTCATAAGGCATGGAAATTGACCCTTCATTCCAACCAGTCCATGCTGACCATAATCACAAACTAATCTAGCCCTCCCTGCCTGCACTTCACCGTATCCCTCCAAACACTTCTTATTCATGTATTTGTCCAAATATAAGATCCCTACAGTATGGAAACAGGCCCTTTGGCCCAACATGTCCACACTGCCCCTCAGAGCACCCGCACCCCCAGAACTATCCCCCTAATCAACACATGCTTGAACACTATGGGCAATTTAACATGGCCAATCCACCCCGCGCGCACATCTTTGGACCATAGGAGGAAACCGGACCACCCAGAGGGAAACCCACGCAGACACAGGGGAATGCACAAACACCATACAAACAGCCACCCAAGGGTAGAATCGAACCCAGGTCCCTGGCGCTGTGAGGCTGCAGTGCTAACCACTGAGCCACTAATATATTTCAAACGGTGCAGCACACGAACCACTCTCTGCCTGAAAAATATTGCAACCCTTTTGAAAAAAATCTTCCTCTTTCTATTTGTCCTGAAATCCCCCACTCGAGGGAATAGACATCTGCCGTTCACCTTATCTATTCCCATTATGATTTTATGAACCACCCCCCTCAACCTCTAACATTCCAGTGGATAAAAAAGTCCCAGCCTATCCAACCTCTCCTTATAACTCAAACCCTCCATTCCTGGTGACATCCCAGTGAGTCTTTTGTGAACCTTCTCCAACTCCCTCAGAATAAATAAATCCCCTTCAGCTCCATCCCATCAAAAGCTCCCAAGACAGGGACAGCAATGGGATGAACTCCAGAGGAAGCTCCCCAGCTCATTCCAACTAAAAATAAAACTCCATCCACAATGATCCCCATCAAGCACATCAGAAACAAGGTATGAAGGAGCTAAAATAAAAGCCCCTTTGGCTCTTCCCAGTGGCATCAAACTGAAAGCCAAGGCAGATTCAGAAGGTATAACAAGCAGCAATTACAGAAACAATGAACTAAATCAGAATATCATTATGTGGAGGCTCTGGTGTTGGGCTGGGATGGACAAGCTCAGAAGTCGCAGGACACCAAATCCAGCAGATTTATTTGCAATCATAAGATTTTGGAGAACTGCTCCTTCATCGGACAAGATCTTATTCAGCTCGGTGTTCTTGAAAGGCCTCAAACATATGGATAAGCACTGCGTGCTCCTACTCCAGGAGCACGGACGTAACCACCAAAGAGGGACAGACAGTCAGAGCCCCACTTCGGCCCATTAGCCAGACACGTCGACTGGTCCATCCCGTTCCCTGCACCGGGTGCCCCAAGGTCAGCAACGTGAGGCTGAAGTGTAACCAACATTGCAACCCTTCAAAAGTTAAAGGTGGCTGCAGACAAACAGACTCAGCGTATGGGCAGCAGACTGCCTCAACCCAGGCCACGGAAGGTGCACATGGGCTGGCACCCAGTAACATAGAACATGGAACATAGAGCAGTACGGCACAGTACAGGTCCTTCAGCCCATGATGTTGTGCCGAACTTTTACCCTAAGCCTAAGGTCTATCCAACCTCCACCCCCATCTTATACTATCATCCATATGCCTTTCTAATAGCTGCTTAAATGCCCCTAATTACACCAACTCCACGAACCTCTCCGGCAATGCATTCCACGCTCCGACCACTCTCTGAGTGTGGAACCTACCTCTGACGTCTCCCCTATATCTACCTCCACTCACTTTAAAACTATGCCCCCTCATCATAGGCACTCCATCCATAGGTACCTCTGGCTGTCCACTCTATCTATACCTCTGATTATTTTGTACATCTCTGACAAGTCACCTCTCATCCTTGGTCATTCCAAAGAGAAAAGCCCGAGCTCTCTCAACCTTTCCTCGTAAGACCTTCCCTCCATTCCAGGCAACATCCTGAGAAAGCCCCTCTGCACCTTTTCCAAAGCTTCCACATCTTTCCTGTAACGAGGCGACCAGAACTGAACATAATACTACAGATGTGGCCGAGCCAGGCTTTTGTACAGCTGGAGCATAACTTCACCGGTCTTGAGCTCAATCTCTCTATAAATGAAAGCTAACACACCAGATGCATTCTGAGCAATTCTATCCACTTGGTAATCTTGCCCAGTTTCATGTTACTTGGGACCGCTGCGTGGAGAATTCTGTTCCCCAGAGCCCCCGGAGTAAGAGGGGAAGACCCCTTCACAGATGGCCCTCCGCCAGGGATCTCTGCCATCGGGAGGTCAAAACATTACGCCAATGCCAGGCGGTGGGCGAAGTGGTGGCGGCAGAGAGTGTTCGGCTTCAGCCCTTAATATAATGCCTCTGTGCCATTTTGACTGGGCTGCAGGAAGCTATCACTGAGATGGCTCAGGCTGAGGGGTGTCATGTCATGCGGGGAGCATCCCCAGTGTGGGGCAAATATCGAATTCCGGATGGACAGGGGCTGATTTGTCCGAACCCCTCCTGCATAGGAGCAACTGGTTCCCCACCGAGGGTATTGTTCTGGAGAGCCTCGCAGTCGCCATCATTCTCCCCTTACCCCAGCACCCCCTGCCACACCCACTCCTGCCAAAACTAGGACTAACACAAACAAGTATTGGAAACTGAGAGAGCCCCATTAGGCCAGTCCAGTTGCCTCAGGTGGCATGTTCCAGCCTGCCACCCAACCCACAGGTCCAACACAACCGCTCTCCCAATGCCCGAAGACAATAGTCTCTGGTAGAAAACACGCTGCAGCCACAGTGTAGTCAGAAGGAAATGGCCCAGGCCCCAAAATACAGTCACAAACTGCAAGCGCTCAGGCCCCAAGCAGTTCATGTCGAGGCCTCATTCCCCTGGCCGAGGGGGTAGCCCAGGCTCCAGGAATATGCCTCCAAAGCACTGAGCGAATAGGAGGGGCAGGTCACCACCCTTCTCAGGGCAGAAGCAGCTGCAAGCCCCTCCCAGCAGACTGGCTGCAAATCCCGAGGCCTCAGGCTCTGGGCCCCAAGCAACCACAGGTCCCGTCCAGTGCAGCACATGCTATTACAGCAGTAAAAGAGCTGCAGATGCTGCAAAAAACCAGAAGTCCTTGGAAAGCTCAGCGGGTCCGGCAGCATCGGTGAAGAAGAAAATCAGAGTTCAAGTTTCAGGGCCGGTGACCCTTTCCCCAGAACTGCCTGCGTGTGCCATTGCAGCGTTTTCAACTCATTGAGGAGATATGTAGGCCACTCGGCCTCCAAAGGCAGCAGAAGAAGCAGCAGCACCAGAGAGTCCCAGGTTTGAGCCAGCCAGGCCTGCAGCACCAAAGGCCCCAAACAGCTCCAGTGCTCTCTGTTGAAGCAGATGTTGTCATTTCAGTCTCCCAGATCCTACTGCAGCACAGCAGTATCTCTCAATGCCACGCCCTCTATGTGGAAAGCAACTCTCCACTCTTTCAAATGAAAGGTGTAAAGAGAAAAAAAAAATCAAGACGCTCCGACACATCGGGCAGTCCCAGAAAAGGCAGAGCGTCAGGTCAAACACGGAGCAAATTCAACCCTGCACTTTCAAAGCCAAAAATAAATCTGCCTTCACTTTGTTGAACAAACAAACGAAGACCCTATTACTCTGGGGAGAAACAAGTCAGCAAATATAAAACAGGTCTTTCTTGATTCCATCCCCACCAGTCTCTTCTGGGCAGGAGCAACAAGGGGCCAAGTGAGTAATAAACTCAATCAAAAGCAAGGAAAACCGATAAATAAACAAAAATAAATCATCGACTAAATAAATAAATCCACCCTGCTCCAACCCCACTGAACGGTCCTGGGACAGGGGCAACAAATGGTTTCAAATCCAGAGGAAGCTCCCTGCTCAATTCAACTGAAGATAAAATTCCCTTCATACTTATTGCCATCATGCACATCTGAGACCGGTCTAATATAAAAGTTCCCTTGGCTCTTCCAAAGGGTCCAAAATTAGAACAAAGGGAAAATAAGACAGCCCTCTTCCTGGGTCACCAAACTGTAAACAAAGGCAAACTCGAAAATGTAAAATGGAAGCGTATATTACAGAGGCAAATAACTGGATGAAAATATTGTTATCCTGGTGAATAATGCACTCCTGCCCCCAAGGGGTCAAGTGATTTTGAAAGACCTTGAGTGTGCCATCGCGAGCAGATATAACTGCGGAAGAGGGGCTGGATAGTCAGGAATATTTTCTAACTCTCTCTTCTTCTCCGTCTTTCTTTCCCTCCCTATCTCTTTCTCTCTTTCTCTTCCTTTCTCTCTTTCTATCTCTCGTTCTCTCTCTTTCTTTCTTTCCTGATCTATATCGCTCTCTCTTTCTTTTTCTCTTTCTCTCTCTCATTCTCTCTTTTTGTTTCCCCTTATTTATCCTTTCCTTTGGTCGTTGATGAGGCCAATGTTTATTATCTCTCACAGGTTGCCTTGACAGGGTGGCAAGCCTCTTTCTTGACCTATTGCAGTGCGAAAGTGTAGGGCATGTAGTAAAGCCCTGAGGACTGAATGAATATCCCTTCTCTCATCAGCCCTGGTGTGCCTTTCTTAGAAAGAACACTTTGGTTCTGGTACAAGCGGTCAATGGTAATGTCCCTGTCTCATTGTAACATCAGTCTTTCAATCCTCCAGCTTCTGAGGGGGACATGCAGCCCAACAGAACACAAGGGTAATTACGAAGAGGGTGCATGAGGTGGAGTTGAGGCTCGGAGCTCAGGATATGTGGATGGAATGGAACATTTACAGCGAGTAATTAGAGGGGGCTCTGTTCCATTCTCATAGGCTCAGTCCATGAGAGTGCGATCAGAACCAGGGTAGATGGTACAATCCATGTTTATGGTCAGAGATACTGTGCTCCCAATATATTAATGACATTTCTAATGGAATAGAAAGCCCAGGTTTTTGCAAGCTTACAGTGAGGTGAAACAAGAAGGAATGTTGATAGAAACGTAAATTTAGAGATAGTGATTGGTTATGTAATGAAAGCGCAACAAACAGAATTTAAAGCAGGTTCATTAGTTCTTCAGTTCATTCATGAGATACAGACAAGGCCAGCATTTATTGCCGAGAGGGCAGTTAAGAGAGTTTGGAGCCGCCTGTAGACCAGGCCAGGCTGAAAGAGCATTAGTGAACTCAGGTAGGGCTTCCACCTCTGGCAATCATCAACAGTCTCACGGTTATCAGTAACCCCCAGGTTTGTTATCGAATGCCACGGGGGAATTTGAACTCCAGTCCACAGCACATTACCTGGGCCCAGCGACAATAACATGAGGCCATCATTCATACCCACACTAGATCATAGCCTGGATCTGGAAAGCTCAAACAGGAAAGCCAGGGTTGAGATCCACAATCCGTTTGCTGTATCGATCGTTGGGACAGGGTCGAGGGGCTGAATGGCTTGCCCCTATTTCGTATGTTCTGGTCTCGGTGAAAGAAAGACTAGACTGACAGCAGAGGACAGAACAACATGGAGTTCAGGTCATTGCATTGAGCAAGGCAATGATCAGATTCGCGGCACGGTGGCTCAGTGGTTAGCGCTGCTGGCTGACTGTGCCAGGGACCCGTTCTCATTCCCGCCCTCAGGCAACTGTCTGTGTGGAGTTTGCACATTCTCCCTGTGTCTGCGTGGGTTTCCTCCCACAGTCCAAAGGTATGCAGGCTAGGTGGTTTGGCCGTGCTTAATTGCCCTTAGGGTTCAGGGAGGTGTAGATTAAGTGCATAATAAAGGATGGGTCCAGATGAGAACTCTCTGGGGGTCAGTGTAGACTTGTTGGGCCGAAGGGCCTTTTTCCACACTGTAGAGATTCTATGACCTACTCCTAATGAGGATACTGACAGGATTCAAAACTTGTACCTGTGAGGAATGATTAGATTGACAGGGCATTGTGGATGGGTAGGAAGATGCCCAGGGATGTTTTATTTGGGCATTTTATTGTTTGAAGGATGGATTGACCTTAGTAGAGAATTTAATAAGCAGGGTGCGTGAATTGGAACAAATTTACAGGAGCACATGAGGAGAGCCGAGGAGACACGTCCTCACACAAGGAGGATCTGGGACTCACCGCCTGAAACAATGTTAGGGGAGAGCAGACACTATTTTGAAAACTCCAGGCCAATACGAGTCAATTGCCATAGCTCATAGGAGCTGGAAAGTGAGGTTGGTTTTCTTTTGGTTGGAAGGAACACAGGCTGTGAGGCTTTCCTCCTTATCAAAGTATATCAACGTTCCTGCACTGTAGCCATGGGCTCTCAGAGGCTCCAGATCCAAGCAATGGTTGGGAATGATGGCCTTATGTTATTGTCGCTGGGCCCAGGTAATCTCCTGTTTCATTGCATATGATCATGGCAAATCATCCAACTCAGCATCCTGCTCCTGCACTCATCTACTCTCTTCATCCGCTTGCTCCCTCAGTACATTGCCTATCTGTTTATGTCAAACATTCAACATTCCGGCCTTGATCACTGTCTGTGGCAGAGAATTCCACAGCCTCCCCAATCACTCGGTGCAGACATTTCTCCTCATGTAACTCTTAAATATCCCAAGGCTGTGACCCCTGTTTCTCCTCTTTCCTTTCATCGGGAACATTGTTTGGAATTTTGTCGAAAAAATTTTACAGAGGGTTCTGAAGAAGGGTCACTGGACCCGAAACGTGAGCTCTGATTTCTCTCCAGGGCTGAGAGGTGACCTTAGAAATGTTCATAAAACCAGGAGGGGCATGGATAGGGTGAATAGCCAATCTCTATGATTCTATGCTGCCAGACCTGTTAAGATTTTCTAGCAATTTCTGTGTTTGCTTTAGAATTTTCTAAGTTTCTTTGAGATCCGCGTCCCCCTTGCATTCCTCTCCCTCCAGTGAATACAATTCTCTCTTCCTAATTCATTCCCCTCATCCCAGGAATCAGTCATCCAGCATTCCCTCCACAGCCAGAAGAACAACCTTCCTCAGATAAAGAGACCAAAACTGCACACAGTACTTCAGACATCGTTTCGCCAAAGCCTCGTACAGCAACTGCAAGACATCACTGTTCCTGTGCTCGAATCCTCTTGCTGTGAAGGCCACTGTACCATTTGCCTTCATTGCTGTCTGCTGCATCGGCTCATCCAATTTCAGTGGCTGGTGCACTTGTACACTCAAGTCTCACTGTCCTTTCCCAGGCTATCACCAGTCCGAAAATAATCTGCCTTTCCTGTTTTCTACTTTTTTGCTACACATTGCAATTTTGAAGGTTGAGAGGAAATCTTATTGAAAGAGATATTAAACACACAGCAGAGAAAAGCAATGCCTGATGATACATCTGTCATTGGAAAATCTAGTCCACGGAGACTCTTTGTTAATATGTTGCTGCTAATAGTACACAAGCAGCTTAATTGCCCACCTAGGGAGCTCCTGCAGCATTAAATGTTCTTCTTTGGATTGGTGACTTACTATTATCTGTGAATTTGCTCAATTTGTCACAGCCAGACGTTGTGACTTTTTCACAAAGCATGTATGAAACACTTATCGAGCTGATCTATGCATTTTATTATCCTCTCCTGGCTGCTGTTGGAGTTCCTGGTGAGTGCACATCAGCATTTACAACATAATTGAGTCCGGGGTTAGCCGCATTGCGACACTGTGTTTAAGTTTAGGTTTAGTTGTGTAAGTTTTCTCCTTGCTACTGTTAACAAACTAAGGAAACGGTATAACTGTGAGAACTCTGTACTTTATATTTCAGCGAATCTTGAAGGAGCCTCAAGTTGTGTTGACCCAACAAGTTTTTAAGTGTGAGAGAAACATGAAAATGGGGGAAGGATAAAATGTGCAGTTTAAGCATTTTCAAGTTAACTGTGATGAGGACAAATATCTTCACACAGAAAGTTTTGGCTTTGCTATTGAAAGTAGATGATTCCAAACCTTTGAATATTTTCCAGAAGGAGTTGGATGTAGCTCTGGGGGCTGAAAGGGTGGAAGAGGTCTGGGTTGGATGATCATATTCAATATTGGAGCATGTTTGTAAGGCCAAACGACTCACTCCTGCTTCCATGATTGCTCCCCATGGATCTGGTCACACTCAGTGTCATAGCAACACTGTTACATGAGAGTTTGAGGGTTGTATGTTCTGCCCGCACCACTTCCTCTTACGTCCAAAGTGACTGCGGAGTTTTCTGGCAAGCTGGCACTTGATGGAGATGGAGGAGGTGTCTGAGGAAGAGAAATATCCTGCCAACACCTAGCCCTGGCACCATCCAGAGGGACAAAGTATTCGAATTGGACTCTGTAAGTAACGACACCTTTGATGCCAGGGGCCCAGGAGATAAAATCAGCCTGCAATTCTACTCTCTCCATTCCCTCATGGGATGTGGGCATCTTTGGGAAAACCAAGTTCTGTTGCCCCTTAAACTCAGTGGCTTACTCAGCTATTTCCAGGGGCAGTTAAGATGGGATGGCAGGGCTGAGGAGACGCTGTATCATTTGGAATTATGTTCGCTGGAGTGCTGAAAAACGAGGGTGGATCTTATCGAATTCTGCACAATTCTAACAAACGAACAAAGACTAGACTTATAAAACTAAAAGTAGAGCCTGGGTAGTGTGGCAGAAAGACATACCGGGAGCCTCAGGTGCATAATTCTTTGAAGTTGATATCACATATAAACAGGGTGGTTTAGAAGGTGAGAGATAACAAAGTGTGGAGCTGGATGAGCACAGCAGGCCAAGCAGCATCTCAGGAGCACAAAAGCTGATGTTTCGGGCCTAGACCCTTCATCAGAGAGGAGGGTCTAGGCCCGAAACATCAGCTTTTGTGCTCTGGAGATGCTGCTTGGCCTGCTGTGTTCATCTAGCTCCACACTTTGTTATCTTGGTTTAGAAGGCATCTTCATTGCTCATGCCTTTGACTATAGGAGTCAAAATGTCATGTTGAGGTTGTACAGGATGTTGGCGAGGCATCTTCTGGAGTACCTTGTCCAGTTCTGTTACAGCAAGGATATTGTTAGGTTTCAGAGGGTTCAAGAGAGATTTACCGAGATGTTGCTGGGAGGGCAGCGTTTGAGTTATAAGGAGGGGCTGGATAGGCTGGGGAATTTTTCACTGGAGCGTAGGAGGTTGGGACGTGACTTTTGAGAGGTTTATAAAATAATGAGGGATTAAGGATATAGTGAATGGTAGGTGTGTTTTTCCTCAGATTTCAAGGCTGGGGGGCATCTTTTTGTGGTGAGAAGAGAAAGACACAAAATAAAGACATTTTCTTTTACACAGAGAGTGGTTCATTTGAAGAATTAATTTCCAGAAGACATGGTGGATTACAGTTACAGCTAAAAGTTACAATGCTTCAAAGGCATTTGGATAAGTACATGAATACAGTATGATTGGAGGGATACGGTCCAGGACCAGGTCCATGGGATTAGTTTAGTTGGGGGTTATAAGCAACAAACAAAATCAGAAGTTTCTGGAAAAGCTCAGCAGGTCTGGCAGTATTTGTGCGGAAAGAAATCCGAGTTAACTTTCAGGGCTGCTGACCCATCCTCAGAACTGATCAGTTCTGAAGAAGGGTCGCTGGATCCGAAAGTTAATTCTGAATTTGTCATCACAGATGCTTCCAGACCTGCTGAGCTTTCCTTGCAACTTTTGTTTTTGTCCTTGTTTTACAGCATCTGCAGTTCTTTCGGTCTCTATTTAGTTTGGGTTATGTTTGGCATGGACAGGTTGGACCAAACGGTTGGTTTCCATGTTGTGTGACTCAATGGCTACATGACTAGGCAGGATAGATACAGGATGCATGTTCTTGATGATCAGGGAGTGCAGGACCAAGGGTCAAAGTCTAAGGTGATGTGGTAGACCATTTAGGAACTGAGCTGAGGATCAGTGTCATGAATGAAAGAGTGAGTTGACCGATAGCACCAGGACTACAGTGGTTCAAGAAGGCAGCTTACCACCAACTTTTCAAGGGGCATCTGGGGATGGGCAATAAAGGCTGGACTAGCCACGATCCCCACATCTCATGAATGAATTTTTGAAAAGAAGTATCGAGGGTGACAAAAAAAGACAAAGAAATCATTGAATTAAATAAATGGATCCTGGAATCTAAAAGTAGAGATGCACAGTAAGAAGGTAAAGGCTTCATAAAATATTGGCTCCAGCCTTACCTGGCATACTGTATCCAGTTCCAGCACCAGGTTTTACAAAAGATGTGGGTGCTAAGTAGGGCACCACGGCTCTGTGGTAGGGATTGGGGGATGCACGGTGGTGCTAAAAATTGACCAGAATACCTACAGTTGGAGCAACGTCAGTCATAGAAACATAGCAAATATGTGCAGGAGTGGGCCATTCGGCCCTTCAAGCCAGCACCATCACTCAATATGATCATGGCTGCTCATGCAATCTCAGTATCCCTACCCCTTGATCCCGTTAGCCGCAAGGAGCCATCTCCAGCTCCCTCAGCAATATATCTCATGAATTGGCCCCAACAGCTTCCTGTGGGAGAGAATTCCACAGGTTCATGATTCTTTGAGTGAAGAAATTCTCCCTCATTTCAGTCCTGAATGGCTTAGAGTGTTACCCCTAGTTCTGGACTTCCTTAACACCGGGCATCTAGCCTTCCCTAGCATCTAGCCTGTCCAGTCTCATAGGATTTTATATGGTTCCATCAGATGTCCCTCATTCTGCTAAATTCCAGCTAGTAGAAGCCCTGTCGATCCTGTCTTTCCCAATATGTCAGTCCTGTCCTCCTGGAATCAGTCTGGTGAACTTTCGTTGGATTCCCTCAATGACAAGAATGTCCTTGCACAGACTAGGAGAGCAAAACTGCCCTCAGTACTCAAGGTGTAGCCTCACCGAAGGCCTGCAGAGAACTGCAGTAGGACATCCATGGTCACACACTCGAATTGGTTGGGACGGTTGGAACCTGGAAGAACTGCAATAAGGCCACTATGAAACTCCGAAAGGTCATTGAGCTGTCGGAGCGGGCAAGGAGTGGACTGATGCGGTTTGATAAGTGCATCCAAAGCCATACACTGCATAGACAGAGTAGACTGTAGGAGCAGCCCCCACTTGGAGCAGGGATAAGCACCAAAGGAAATCAATGTAATTGTGTGGAGAAAAGGTGATAATGGTGAAACAAAAGGGTGCGATGGTAGTTCAGTAGTTAGTGCTACCAGGGACCCAGGTTTGATTCCAATCTCGGGTGACTGAGTCTATGTGGAGTTTGCACATTCTCCCTGTGTCTGCGTGGGTTTCCTCCGGGTGCTCCTGTTTCCTCCCACGGTCCAAACATGTGCAGATTAGGTGGAACTGCCATGTGAAATTGTCCCGTGGTAAACAGGGAATTCCAAGATAAGTGAATTAGCCACGGGGAATGTAGGGTCATGGGGATTGGGTAGGGGGCTAGTCCTTGGTGGGGTGCTGCTCAGTGGGGTGGTGGGGATTTGATGGGTCAAATAGTCTGTTTCCACACATTGTAGAGATTCTGGGAAATGGCTTCTTGCCCCCGAGGAAAGGAGAGATGCATCACCTAAAGACATGAAAGCACTGTATGGATGTTCCGGCAGGAATGCACCCCCCCCCCCCCCCCCCCGCCCCCATTGTCGTGACCAGAATTGAATGCCATACTCTAAGTCCCATAAAGCTGCAACATGACATCCTGCCTCTTGTACTCAACTCCCACCCCACTACCCCGACAAATAAAGCGTGCCATATACTTTCTTTCCCACCATATGTGGCCACTTTTAGGGTCCTAAGGGCTTGAACCCCAAGATCCCTGTGAATGAACCACAGAAGCTGAAATATTCCTTATGCTTGACATCCTTTCATCCTTTTGACAAAAAATCTAACCAATCAAAATGTGAATTTTGTAATTCAGGCCACACCATTTCCTGATGCGAGTCCTGAGCCTCTTTTGCGTGTAGGAGTTTTTTCCAACTTAATTCCTGAAATGTCGAGCTCTGTTTGAAAATTG
Source organism: Stegostoma tigrinum (assembly GCF_030684315.1). Classification (NCBI taxonomy): domain Eukaryota; kingdom Metazoa; phylum Chordata; class Chondrichthyes; order Orectolobiformes; family Stegostomatidae; genus Stegostoma; species Stegostoma tigrinum. The sequence continues at coordinate 12,113,336 of NC_081398.1, forward strand.
TGCGAGTCCTCTCTCAACAGTGGCTCATTGGTTAGCACTGCAGCCTCACAGTGCCAGGCACCCGGGTTCGATTCCACCCTCTGTGTGGAGTTTGCACATTCTCCCAGTGTCTGTGTGGGTTTCCTCCGGGTGCTCCGGTTTCCTCCCACAGTCCAAAGATGTGCAGGTTAGGGTGGATTGGCCATGCTAAATTGCCTGTAGTGTTCAGGGACATTCTGGTTAAGTGGGGATGGGTCGGATGATCAGAGGGTCGGTGTGGACTTGTGGGGTCAAAGGGCCTGTTTCCACACTGTAGGGATTCTATGAACAGTAACAGTAGCTCCCTGATAATAAAGTGTGAAGCTGGATGAACACAGCAGGCCAAGCATCATCCCAGGAGCACAAAAGCTGATGTTTTGGGCCTAGACCCTTCATCCCCGAAACGTCAGCTTTTGTGCTCCTGGGATGCTGCTTGGCCTGCTGTGTTCATCCAGCTTCATACTTTATTATCTTGGATTCTCCAGCATCTGCAGTTCCCATTATCTCTGATACAACAGTAACTCCCTGTCGGTTCCCATTAATACGTTTGCAACTTCTGAAGATGTGTGTAACTCTAGCATTGCTGAAGTTTATTGCCCTTGAGGCCATGGCAAACCTCCTTCTAAGATATGATTGAATCACTTCAGAGAGCAACAAAAAAATCAAGTATATCTTGATCAGTCTGGAGAAACATTTCAACATAACTAGAATCAATTTGAGTAATGGGCTAGATGTAATGTAATGGCTATAAGGCTGGGATAATTAATTAGGTTTATGTTCTGGGAGCATGGCTTCAAATCTCCACCCTGGTAGATGGTGAAATTTGAGTTCAATAAAAATGGTAACTGAGGCCAATTCTTGTAATCTGCTTCCCTAAGATTCTTAGGGAAGGAAATCTGCTGTTTTCAATGGGTCTGGCCTATGTGTGACTCCAGACTGCACCCAACATGTGTTTGACTCAGAACTGCCTCCTGGCGACAAATGTTGGCCTACCTGGTAATACTCACAATGAAGAAAGTAAAATGTAGCCCATCACTATCCCCACTGGCCATTAGTAAAGCAATTTAGCTTTATGGCAAGCTATCACTTTCCTGGTCAAGGGTCACATGAGCTTATTTTTTCCATGTTTGTCAATTAATTTACTTTTCTCTGTTAGCATTTCCATATTAAAGGAAAATACAGTGGAGCTCAGATCAGTAACTGTCTGATAAGCTGTTGCTGTACTCAACATGTGACCATGCAATTACTACAAGCCCAGCTGGCTTTTGGGATGTTCCAATCCTTGTTTTCCAACTTGGGTCGAAAATGCTGACAGCCAGGAATAAGTGAGAAGCATGGAAAGCAGTTTCTCACTTAAATTCCTCACCTAGGCTTGGGATGTTCCTTTAAAATGTCTCCGAACCCAGTCCCAAATATGCAAGTGTAGTCATGTGTGACTGTTGCTGGCAATGCTACTGTCCCGAACACAATCTCACCAATCTGTTGGCTTTGGGTTAGATCAAACTGTGTAAAATCAGCAGAATGGAGAGAAAATCAAGGGGGAAGAATGTCCACTGAAAGTACAGTGTGTTATGGACCTTGTTGGCAGTTTGATAACTTGCATTTTATTGCACCTTGCAGTGAACTTGGTGGCACTCTGGATTCTGCCTCGGGGAAAGTGTGGACTCTCCAAATGTATCACATTCTACCTGGTGGCCATGGCAGCTGCAGATCTGATGGTGGTGATTACAGAAGTGATCCTGAACCGCACTCTTTCCTTTTACTTCCCAGACTCTCCCCTGAAAGTCACCCCTGTGTGCAGCTGTGTTATTGTCCTGATCTGTGTGGCGAGGGACACTTCGGTTTGGCTAACTGTCGCTTTCACTCTTGATCGGTTCATTGCAATTTGTTGCCAGAAACTGAAAGCAAGATACTGTACGGCAAAGATGGCCGCTTCGTTGATTGCAGTGCTGTGCCTGCTGTTCTGCCTGAAGAATGTCCCCTGGTTTTTTAGCTTTGAACCTGCCTACATCATTAGCAACACGCCATGGGGCTGCCAGTCTAAACCTGTATTTTATGCACTTCCTGGGTGGATTGCATATGATTGGGCCCATCGGCTTCTGACCCCAGTGATGCCTTTTATGTACATTTTGCTTTTCAATGCTCTGACAGTCAGACACATTTTACAGGCCAACAGGGTGCGGAAGGGATTGGTGTTCAGACAAGGAGGGAATCAGATCGATCCAGAAACAGAGAATCGGAGGAAGTCCATGATTTTACTCTTTGCCATATCGGGCAGCTTTATCATGCTGTGGATGCCCTATGTTGTTAATTTTTTGTATTATCGAATTACAAGTAGCTATTACTACACAGGCCCGACTGACCCAGGCTATATTCTACAGCAGATGGGTTACCTCTTTCAACTTTCCAGTTCTTGTACAAACACATGCATTTATGTTGTAACTCAGGTGAGGTTCAGAGAGGAGGTGAAAAGGATTATCAGCATTCCGTTTATGCCAATTCTCAAATTGCTTGAGAGAAACTGAGGACACAGGTCAGTATTGGCAGTATTGAACTTCAGTATTCTTGGAAAAGAATAACTGTTGATCCTGCGCTCAACAGAACAATTTTCAAGAATGCCAATTCAGAAGGGAATTGACCTGACTGAAGTTGGGCTTTCCACTTGAATTGGTGCGCCTGTGAATTGCCCTGGATGAGAAAAACTGGCAAATTTTGTTTTCTTTTTCAGAGTTACTGAACAGTTAAGTGACTTGTGAGAATTAATGTGCTTATAAATCTAGACACCTTAGAAATAATCTGGCAATTGTGTTGGGTCAGACCTTGCTGGACAACAGTATTCTGTGAATTTATTACAGATCAACTTACAGCAGTAATGTTTTCCTTCATCAAAAACATCACTGTCTCTTCCCTGAGATAGCAAGGTGTGGAGTTGGATGAACGCAGCAGGCCAAGCAGCATCAGAGGAGCAGAAGGGCTGACGTTTTGGGCCTAGAAGAAGGGCCTAGGCCTGAAGCGTCAGCCTTCCTGCTCCTCTGATGTTGCTTGGCCTGCTGTGTTCATTCAGTTCCACATCTTGTTATCTCAGATTCTCCAGCACCTGCAGTTCCTGCTATCTGTCCCCTCTCTTTTGCCTCCCTTTCTAATCTTCCCATAACACCTGAAACCCAGAAAATTGAGCTGCCAATCCAGTCATCCCTCAGCCAAGATGTCGCTATGATATTCTAATCTCATATTCCCAAACATGCCCTGCGTTTGTTATCCCTACCAGTGAGGGCTGTTGCTGAGATATATTAATGAACTGAGCTTCCTTGGTTTGCAGAGGGCAATTTCAAAGTTTCCAGGTGAGAGCAACTACAGAGAAAATTTGGCCCCTTAAAGATCACAGAGGTCATTTTTGTGTTGATTCTCAGGAAATGAGATATTAAATTAATATTTTTTATCCGTTTTTATTGTGGGGAAAGAAATGGAGGGCAGATAACTTAGGGAAACAAATATTGATGCTTTGAAAGAAGTTCACTTTGCAGAAGAGGAAGTGCTGGAAGTCTTATTAAAGTGGATAAATCTCTGGAACTTGAACTGGAGTATTGGAGGTCATTGTGGGATGTTAGAGAGGAAATTCAAGGGTATTTGTAGGAGTATTTGTATCATCTATAACTACAGGTGAGGTGATAGGTGGCTGGAGACTCGCTCATGTTGTTTAAGGAGGGCTGTAAGGAGAAGCCTGGGAACTATAAACCCATTAGTCCGTCCTCACTGGTGGGGAAGCTGTTGGAGGTGATTCTGAATGACAGGATTTATACACATTTATAGAGGCAACGAATAATTAGGAATGGCCAGTGTGGTTTTGTACGACGCAAATCATGTCTCCTAAACTTAGTCAAGTTCTTTTGAGGAAGTAACCAGAAAATTGTTGAGGGCAAAGTGGTAAACATTGTTTATTTGGACTTTAGTCAAGCCTTTGACACACAGTAGACTAGTTAGTACAGTTACTGTTGCATGGGATTCAGGGTGAGCCTGCAAATTGGATATGAAACTAACTTAACAGCAGGAGATATAGAACGATGGGGGAGGCTAGTTTTATGGACTGGACACCTGTGACCAGCAGTGCTCCACAGGGATTGGTGCTGGGTCCACTTTTGTTTGCCATTTATATAAAGGATTTAGATGCTAATATAAAAAGCATGCTTAGTGAGTGTTGCATTTTGGTAAAACAAACAAGGTAGGACTTATACAATTAAAAGCAGGGCCATGTGTGGTGTTGTATAACAGAGACCCAGGGGTTCGGGTACATAATTCTTTGGTGTTTGCATCACGTGTAGACAGGGTTGTTAAGGAGGAATTTAGCACACTTACCTACATTGCTCCAAGCTTTGAGTAGAAGAGTTGAGGTTGTACAGGATGTTGGCAAGGCCTCGTCTGGAGCACTGTGTCCAGTTCTGATCATCCTGTTATAGGAAGGATATTATTCAACTGGAGAGGGCACTGAAAAGATTTACCAGGATGTTGCTGGGAATGGAGGGTTTGAGTTGCAAGAAGAGGCTGGATAGGATGAGATGTTTTCCTCTGGAGCTTGAGGTGGCCTAACAGAGGGCTGTAACTTCATGAGAGATATAGATAAGGTGTTTTATAGCTTGGGTGGGAGAGTTGGAGACTAGAGGGCATATTTTTAAGGTGAGGGCAGAAAGATTTAATAAAATAAATGAGGAGTAATTTTTGTACACGGAGAGTGGGTCATGTGTGAAATGATCTTCCAGAGGGAAGCAACACCAGGATCACCAGTCTGTCAACTTCATTGAAGCATCTCTTATCTGAAATAATTAACGTGAATCTTACGTACACCTCCTTCAGTCTCATCAGAATCTTCTAAAGGCATGGTGTCATTCTGACAGTTGAGGGCAAGAGCAAAGAACTGCACAGGAACAGGTCTTTCGGCCCTCTAAGTCTGTGCTGACACATTTTGCCCTTCAATACTAAAATTGTCTTTACTTCCAGGATCCATATCCCCCTACTCCCTTCCCATTCATGTACGTGTCCAGGTATTTCTTGAAAGCTGCTATTATGTCTGCTTCTACCTCTTCCTCTGGTCGCACTTTCCAGGCACTCACCACCCTTTGTGTGAAAATCCTGCCCCGCACACCGCTTTAAAACATCCTCACCCCTACTTCCACAGAATCTTGAACTTGTGCGGCCTCGTAACTGACCCCCCTACCTTGGGGAAAAGAAACTCATGCTTTCCATTCTCTATGCATGCCATTCACAATCTTATAAACCTCTACCAGGTCGACCCCCCTCCCAACCTCTCATGCCCCAGGACAAACCAGGGTTCCGTGCCAGTCTAACGCAACTTCATTTCTTTGGTGATGCACATTTCTACCCAACCCTTGTGACCCCCTTCAGCTATTTAAACATTTGTATCAGGGAGACCTGTGATCTCAAGCTCCATTTAAAATTTTAGCCCCAATTTGGTAGGACCACTGCTCATTTCTCTTGTTGGAGTGAATCGCTGAACACTGCTCTGCATTAAATTTCACCCGCCATCAGTCTGCTCATTCTCCCAGACTCTCTGTGCCCTCCAGAAATGAATCCCTACCATGCTCACATTTTTGAATAATTCTGAGGATGCATCTCTTGGAAATTTCAAAATTGTGATCTGCAAACCAAAATGTAGCTCAATTTTGTTTTATTCGTTAATGGGATGAGGGCATCACATTCTGACAGTGTTTATTGCCCGTTCCTAATTGCCCAGAGGGCAGTTCATAGTCAACCACTTTGCTGTGGGCCCGGATTCACATGTAGGCCAGACCAGGTAAGGATGGCGGTTTCCTTCCCTAAAGGTCATTAGTGGGCCAGATTGGTTTTTCTGACAGTTGACAATGGATCCTTGGTCAGTAGATTCTTAATTCCAAATATTTTGTTGAATTCAAAATCCACCATCTGCCGTGGCGGGATTTGAATCCTGGTTCCCATAGCATTATCTGAATTTCCAGATTAAAAGTCCAGCATTAATACCTCTATGCCATCACCTCCCATCATCAATACATACCAAACATTAATTAGTAATACTTAATGATGTATCATGATAAAATCATTAATAGTGGAGAAAAAGAGATTCTAACACTGAAGCCTGAATAGTTTGACTTTCCTCTAGTCTGAAATATAATACAGGACGCATGGCAATACAGTTTGGAGACTGAAGTACACACAGTTGACTTCTGAGCTGCCTGTCTAGTCTTTCCTGACTCCCTACCAGTGGCTTATTCGCACCCTACCACAATACTGTTCAGTGAAGGGCTATAACATCTGGAAACTTGGTATGTATGAAACTGACAGCTGTGTGGGTACACCAGGGTGGCACGGGTTGACACTCAAGCTGCGAGATCCTGAGGGTATGTTGCTCCAATTATGACACTTGTTGCGTATGTTATTGTCCATGGAACAAGGCATACTCTGGATTTGCCACATGGAACAGGACACATTCTCCAATGAGCTCTATCTGTATGGACATGCCTCCATTGAATGAACTTGTAGACTTGCTCGCTGAGCCAGTGTTGGTTGCAAATGTTTCATCGCCCTGCCAGGTAACATTGTGAGTGCACCTCTGGTGAAGCGTTGGTGCTCTGTCCCACTAGTTATGTATATGCTTCAGTTTGTGTGGGATAGTTGGTGCCACTTCCGGTTCTGTTTCTCATTGGTTTGTACACAGGGTCTAACTCAAAGCATTTGTTGATGGAGTTCTGGTTGGAATATCAGGCCTCCAGGAATTCCCTGGCTTGTCTCTGTTTTGGCTATTATGGACGTGTTGTCCGAGTCGAATTGGTGTCCCTCTTTGTCTGCTCATAGCCACCAACAGACATGATCAATTCTCACTTGTCTCACTACACACGGACAAAGGGAGACAAATTCAACTGGGACAACATGCCCATAATCGCACAAGTCGCACAGAGACATGCCAGGGAGTTCTTGGAGGCCTGGCATTCCAATGGAACTCCATCAACAAACCCACTGAACGGGACCCAACATACACACCACTGAGAAACAAAATCAGAAGTAACAATAAGCACGCCAGCAATCCGAGACAAACAAATAACAAGCAGGACAGAACACCAGCGCTTCACCAGAGGCGCACTGACGATGTTACCTAGCAGGGCGACAAAACGTTTGCAACCAAACCCGCTGGCTCAGCAAGCAAGTCTACAGTCTCATCCACAACCCGAGCTACAAATCTTCTCGAAAACATTTAATGAACTAATTAAATAAAAAAGACCCTAGCTAACTATTATCTCATTCACTCCTCTCCTGCGAATACATCATTTTACTTCAAAGAGAATTTAACTGAAATACTTACATAAATTACACAATCCACAGCAGGACGTCCCATAAATGTCCCAATCCTCAAAGATAAGGGAGCTCAGCACCTCAGTACAAATGATAAGGCTGAAGTATTCACAGCGATCTTCAGCCAGGCATGCTGAGTGGATGATCAATCAATCTCCACCAGCGGTCCACAGCATCTTTCACCAATTCAATTCATTCCACTTGATTTCAAGAAACACACACTCTAGAGAATATCAGGACCAAGAAACAGGAACTTTGGGAGCAGGAAGGACAGCCTTAACTCCTGTTCTGTAATCGGGAAAGGTTACCTTGGAGCAGCTAGGAGCCAGGCTGAAGTGACTGAAGGCATGGAGTGGTGCAGAGCAGCTAAGAGATGGAGTGGAGTGGGCTGGGGATGCTGGGGGCATGGAGCGGTGCAGAGCCGCTGAGAGATGGAGTGGAGTGGGCTGGGGGTGCTGGGGGCATGGAACGGTGCAGAGCGGCTGAGAGATGGGGCGGAGTGGGCTGGGGGTGCTGGGGGCATGGAGCGGTTGCTGGACTGGGGTCTGGCGCAGGTGGTCAGTGGCTCACGAGGCCAGTCAGACCGTGTGTTAAAGCCATGTCAAAACGTTTGAAGCATATAGTCAGAGGCAGGTTTGAGGAACTGGAAATTATTGTAAACACTGGTGGCAATGAGATAGTTAGGGAAGTGTTTAAATCTTTGCAGAGTGAGTATCAGAAGTCAAGTAGAAGGCTAAAAAACAGAACATTAAAAGTGGGAAATGTCTAGTTTACCTCTGGTGTCAAGTTCTAATGAAGGCAGGAACAAAACCAAAGGGAAATAAATCATTGGCTGAAGAGGTGACGCAATGTGCACGGATGAAGTCTCATAGAGTCCCTACACAGGCCATTTGGCCCAACAATCCCACACAGACCCTCTGAAGAGAATCCCACCCAGACCCATTCCCCTTCCATATAAAAACCAGTTCTGAGGAAGGTCACCAGACCCAAAGCGTTAACTGTTTTTTTCCTCCCCTTCACAGATGCTGCCACACCATACTTAGCTTTTCCAGAAACTTTGCTTTTGTCCCCTTCCATATAACTCAGCATTTTCTGTCACTATGTGCTGAAACACTAGGGGCAATAATTTAGCATGTCCAATCCACGCTAACCTACAGATCTTTGGACTGTGGGAGGAAATTGGAGCAAACACACACAGTCACAAGGAGAATGTGCAAACTCCACTCAGACAGTTGCCTGAGAGTGGAATCGAACCCAGGTCCCTCGCGCTGAGAGGTAGCAGTGCTAAGCACTGAGAGTGAGCACAGAGAGAGCAGGACTCCTTAAAGATCGATGATGTTGCCTTTGTGCCGACCCTCAGGAGAAGGGAGAGATATTACAGGAATATTTCGGTGCAGAGCTGGAGGAACACAGCAGGCCAGGCAGCATCAAAGGAGCAGGAAAGCTGATGTTTTGGTGGAAACCCTTCAGATTTTCTGAAGAAGGTTCCCGACCCAAAATGTCAACTTTCCTGCTCCTCCGATGCTCCCTGGCCTGCTGTGTTCCTCCAGCTCCACACTGTGTTATCTCAGACTCCAGCATCGGCAGTTCTTACTATGTCCAAAGGAATATTTCACTTGAGTTGTTGCTGTTGAGAAAGAAATGGAGGCTAGAGAACTTAGGGAAATAAATATTGATGTTTTGAGCACAGTTTGAAGTACTGGAGCTCTCGGAAAACTTAAAGGAGGATAAATCTCAAGCACCTGATCAAGTGTCTCTCAAGGATATTGTTGGAAGTTAAGGAGATAATTGCAGGGCCCCAAGCAGAAATATTTGTATCATCTCTAAAAATGGGCAACGTGGCAGAGGATTGGACGGCAGCTCATACTATCCCATTGTTTAAGAAAGTCTGTAAGGAGAAGCCTGGAAGCTATAGACCTGTGAGTCTGTCATTGGTGGTTAGGAAGTTGGAGGAAGAAATTCAGCGAGATAAGATTTACATGCACTTGGCGAAGCAGGATAGATTAAGGATAGTCAGCATGGTTTTGTGTGAGGGAAATCATGCCTCACAAAATTGATTGAGTTTCTTAATTAAGTGATCAAAAAAGATCGATGAGGGCAGAATAGTGGATGTTGTTTACTTTAGGAAAGCCTTTGACAAGGTTGCGCACAGTGGGCTAATTGGTAAAGTTCGATCATATGGGATTTAGGGTGAGCTTGCCAATTGGGTACAACATTTGCTTTATGGCAGGAGACAGAGGATGGTGATGGAAAGTTGTTTTTAGGACCGGAGGCCTGTGGTCACTGGTGTTCCACAAGGACTGGTGCTGGGTTTGTTTTCATTCATCATTTATATAAATGATTTGGATGAGAATATAGAAAACACAGTTAGTAAATTTGTGGGTGACTCCATGATATAGCGGGCAGTAAAGAAAGTTATCTAACATTACCAAGAGACCCTGATCAACTGGGCAAATGGGCTGAGGAGTGGCTGACGGAGTTTAAAAATTTGGATAAATACGAGGTATTGCATTTTGGTAAAACAAATGGGGACAGGACTTATCTAATTAACGGTAAGTCCCTGGGTAGTGTTGTAGAACAGACAAACCTAGGGGCTCATGTGCATAAATCTTCGAAATTTGCATCACATGTAGACAGGGTGGTTAAGAAGGCATTTAGCAGGCTTGCCTTCTTTGCTCAGAACTTTGAGTATAGGAGTAGGGACGTCATGTTGTTGTTGTACAGGGCATTGGTGAGGCCTATTCTGGAGTACTGCACACTGTTCCAGTTGCCCTGCTATAGGAAGGGCATTATCAGACGAGAGTCAGTTCAGGAAAGATTTATCAGGATGGAGGGTGTAAGATATAAAAATAGACTGGAAAAATTGGGACTTTTATCAATGGAGGAAGCTGAGGAATGACTTTACTGAGGTTTATAAAACCATCAAGGGTCTAGACAAGGGGAATGTCAAGGATCGTTTTTCCCTAGGATGGAGGAGTTCAAAACCAGGGCACATATTTTTAAGGTGAGGGGAGAAAGGTTTAAAAAGGACATGAGGGGCAAGATATTTACACAGATAGTGGTTTGTGCATGGAATGAACTTCCAGAGGAAGTGGTGGATGTGGGTACAGTTATAATGTTTAAAAGACAATTGGATAAGTTCATGAACAGGAAAGGTTTGGAGTGATATGGGCCAGGAGCAGGAGCAGGCAAATGGAACTGATTTAGTTTGGGGAGCTTTGTCAGCATGGACTTGTTGGACAAAAGTGTCTGTTTCAATGCTGTATGACTCTAACTCTGACATCTCTTCAGGTAAGGTCCGAGACCCAAATATCTGCAGCTGCTTCATCTATGTTCTCCCGTCCATCATAATTAGAATTGCATCACAGTCTCAAGGTCAGAAGAGGGGATGTTTAGCAATGATTGCACGATGTTCAGCATTATTTGCACCTCTCCTCAGATACTAAAGCAGCCCATGTCCAAATGTAATAAGACTGACAACACCCAGGTTGATAGGTGCAGGAGGACTCCCAACCTCCCATGTGCCGCAGCTTTCTGCAGTGTTTCTCCACTTAAAAATTTTCAGCTCCTCTGTTCTTTCTGCAAAAAGTGCAAAACATCACATTTCTAACGTCAAAGGATGAGAGCATCAGTGTTAGTACTGACCGAACAGGACTAATATGAAAGGAGTTACACAGAAATGTACAACTGCTCCAAAAAATATCATGACAAAGGGATAAATGAATAAAGCCAACTGTGCGAAATAGCTGATAAGGTTAATATTATTTCAGTTCCATTGTTTACCAGCAGGAGGCAGGATTTGAAGTTGTATGAGATCAGCTTAGTTCTTGTTGGATAGTTAAGCTCTTTCAGGGGTTAAATGATCTCCCTCTGTTCCTCGTTCTCCAATTGAACCTGTAATGCCGTTTGAAATGGGCAGCCTACCTTTGATCAGGCTGAATGCTCAGTGTGCAGGGAAGGCAAGACACTTCTCCTAAGATGAATGTTTTGGATCCCTCTAAAGCATCTATGTCTAACTTAGGGTAGGAGGGTTTTTTGGAGGCTCCCACACACACTAACTAATTAGCCATTGGAAGGTTCCAGGTCTTACACAATTACTATGCAGTCAGGGCATTGGGACTTCTGAGATACCCAGCTGTACATTATCAAGATAAATCCAGCCTCCACATATCCTGTGGACACAGGACCTTAACTGATGCTTGGTCAGCTCTTTAAGTTCCATTGTAAGTTCTATGTTCAAAGTTACATCAAAAGCCCAGCATCCCTTTGTTCATCTGTGACTTTAACCATTGAGACAACAGGAGACAGTCCAGTGAGATAACGCATGAAATTTTCCCAAAATTATAAAGTAATACTGTGACAAAGAACGGCAGTAATATTAAGGCCGTGGTATTGAAAATTGGAATCCACTATAAAACGAATTTCGCACAACATTTCATGTTTAGCATTTTCCGTGTGTCATTTGTGTTACAGCAGTAGCTGGCCTTGTCATATAAATGTGGTTACCAGAGCAGTTCAGAGGCTAGAGTCTTGCAGCGAGTAACTCCCCTCCTGACTCCACTAAAACCTGTCCACCATCTACAAGGCACAAGTCAGGATTGTGATGGAATATACCCACTTACCTGGATGAGTGCAGCTTAAGAAGCTTGACGCCAAACAGGACAAAGCATCCTGCTCAATTGGAAATGAATCGACAAACATCCACTCGCTCTACCACTGTTTTTCAGAGGTACCATCTCCAAGATGTCCTGCAAAAATTCACCAAAGACCCTTAGAAATCACTTTCCAAACATATAGTCACTAGCGTATAGAAGAACAAGGGATGCACAGTGTTTCAGTGGTTAGCACTGCAACCTCACAGCACTGAGGGATCCAGACCTGATCCTACATAGAACATAGAGAATAGAACATTATAGTACAGTACAGGCCCTTCGGCCCTCGATGTTGTGTCGACCTGTCATACCGATCTCAAGCCCAAATAACCTACACTATTCCATGTACGTCCATATGCTTATCCAATGATGACTTAAATGTACCTAAAGTTGGCGAATCTACTACCGTGGCAGGCAAAGTGTTCCATTCACTTACTACTCTGAGTGAAGAAACTACCTCTGACATCTGTCCTATATCTTTCACCCCTCAATTTAAAGCTATGCCCCCTCATGCTCGCCGTCACCATCCTAGGAAAAAGGCTCTCCCTATCCACCCTATCTAAACCTCTGATTATTTTATATGTTTCTACTAAGTCACCTCTCAACCTTCTTCTCTCTAATGAAAACAGCCTCAAGTCTCTCAGCCTTTCCTTGTAACACCTTCCCTTCATACCAGGCAACATCCTAGTAAATCTCCTCTGCACCCTTTCCAAAGCTTCCACATCCTTCTTATAATGTGCTGGCCAGAACTGTATGCAATACTCCAAGTGCGGCCGCACCAGAGTTTTGTACAGCTTCACCATAACCTCTTGGTTCCGGAACTCGATCCCTCTATTAATAAAAGCTAAAACACTGTATGCCTTCTTAACAGCCCTGTCAACCTGGGTGGCAACTTTCAAGGATCTTTGTACATGGACACTGAGATCTCTCTGCTCATCTACACTACTAAGAATCTTACCATTAGCCCTGTACTTTGCCTTCTGGTTACTCCTACCAAAGTGCATCACCTCACACTTGTCTGCATTAAACTCCATTTGCCACCTCTCAGCCCAGCTCTGCAGCATATCTATGTCTCTCTGCAACAGACAGCATCCTTCGTCACTATCCACAACTGCACCGACCTTAGTGTCGTCTGCAAATTTACTAACCCATCCTTCTACGCCCTCATCCAGGTCATTTATAAAAATGACAAACAGCAGTGGACCCAACACCAACCCTTGCGGTACACCACTAGTAACTGCTCTCCAGGATGAACATTTCCCATCAACCACCACCCTCTGTCTTCTTTCAGCAAGCCAATTTCTGATCCAAACTGCTATATCTCCCACAATTCCATTCCTCCGCATTTTATACAATAGCCTATTATGGGGAACCTTATCGAACGCCTTGTTGAAATCCATATACACCACATCAACCGGCTTACTCTCATCTGCCTGTTTGGTCACCTTCTCAAAGAACTCAATGAGGTTTGTGAGGCATGACCTTTCCTTCACAAAACCGTGCTGACTATCCCTAATCAATTTATTCTTTTCTAGATGATTATAAATCATATCCCTTATAACCTTTTCCAACAATTTACCAACAACTGAGGTAAGGCTTACTGGTCTATAATTACCAGGGTTGTCTCTGCTCCCCTTCTTGAACAGGGGAACCACATTTGCTATCCTCCAGTCATCTGGCACTATTCCTGTAGACAATGCCGGGTTAAAGATCAATGCCAAAGGCTCGGCAATCTCCTTCCTGGCTTCCCAGAGGATCCGAGGATAAATCCCATCCGGCCCAGGAGACTTATCTATCTTCACCCTCTGAAGGATTTCTAACACCTCTTTCTTGTGAACCTCAATCCCACCTAGTCTAGTAGCCTGTATCTCAGTATTCTCCTCAATAACATTGTCATTTTCTAGAGTGAATACTGTTGAAAAATATTCATTTAGCGCTTCCCCCATCTCATCTGACTCACACACAATTTACCACTACTATACTTGACTGGGCGTAATCTTACTTTCGTCATTCTTTTATTCCTTAAATACCTATAGAAAGCCTTAGGGTTTATCCTGATCCTATCCGCCAACAACTTCTCATGTCTCCTCCTGGCTCTTCTGAGCTCTCTCTTTAGGTCTTTCCTGGCTACCTCATAGCCCTCAAGTGCCCTAACTGAGCCTTCACATCTCATTCTAACAGAAGCCTTCTTCCTCTTGACCAGAGATTCCACCTCCTTCGTAAACCACGGATCCTGCTCTCTACAGCTTCCTCCCTGCCTGACAAGTACATACTTATCTAGGCCACACAGGAGCTTTTCCTTGAATAAGCTCCACATTTCTAATGTGGCCATCCCCTACAGTTTCCTTCCCCATCCTATGATCCCTAAATCTTGCCTAATCTTGTCATAATTGCCTTTCCCCCAGCTATAACTCTGGCCCAGTGGTATATACCTATCCCTTTCCATCACTAAAGTAAACATAACAGAATTGTGATCGCTATCACCAAAGTGCTCACCTACTTCCAAATCTAACACCTGGCCATGCTCATTACCCAGTACCAAATCTAATGTGGCTTCGCCCCTTGTTGGCCTATCTACATACTGTCAGGAAGCCCTCCTGCACACACTGTACAAAAACTGACCCACCTGTAGTTCTCGAACTATAGTGTTCCCAGTCAATATTTGGAAGGTTGAAGTCCCCCATGACAACTACCCTGTCTCTCTTACTCCTATCGAGAATCATCTTTGCTATCCTTTCCTCTACATGTCTGGAACTTTTCGGAGACCTATAGAAAACTCCCAACAGGGTGACCTCTCCTTTCCTGTTTCTAACCTCAGCATACTACCTCAGTTGACGAGTCCCCAAACATCCTTTCTGCAACTGTAATACTGTCCTTGACCAACAATGCCACACCTCCCCCTGCTTTTACCATCTTCTCTGTTCTTACTGAAACACCTAAATCCCGTTTCCTGCAACAACCATTCCTGTCTCTGCTCTATCCATGTCTCCGAAATGGCCACAACATCGAAGTCCCAGGTACTAACCCACGCTGCAAGTTCACCCACCTTATTCCGGACGCTCCAGGCGTTGAAGTAGACACACTTCAAACCAACTTCTTGCTTGCCAGTGCCATCTTGCTTCCCTGGAACTTTATTTCGGACCACCCTACTCTCAACCTTTTCTATAGCCGAACTGCAATTTTGGTGCCCATCCCGCTTCTGAATTAGTTTAAACCCACCCAAATAGCCTTAGCAAATTCCCCCGCCCCAGGATATCGGTACCCCTCTGGTTCAGGTGAAGACCATCCTGCTTGTAGAGGTCCCACCTACCCCAGAAAGAGCCCCAATTATCCAAGAATCCAAAATCCTCCCTCCTGCACCATCCCTGTAGCCACGTGTTCAACTCCTCTCTCTCTCTATTCCTCGCCTCACTAGCACGTGGCACGGGCTACAAACCAGAGACAACAACTCTGTTCATCCTAGCTCTCAGCTTCCATCCTAGCTCCCTGAATTACTGCCTTAAATCCCCATCTCTCTTCCCACTTATGTCATTGGTGCCAATGTGGACCGTGACTTGGGGCTGCTCCCCCTCCCCCTTAAGGATCCCAAAAACACGATCAGAGACATCACGCATCCTGGCACCTGGGAGGAAACACACCAACCGTGAGTCTCTCCCGTCCCCACAGAACCTCCTATCTGTCTCCCTAACTATGGAGTCCCCAATGACTAATGCTCTGCTCCTCTTCCCCCTTCCCTTCTCAGCAGCAGGGACAGACTCTGTGCCAGAGACCTGTGCCCCACTGCTTTCCCCTGGTAAGTCATCCCCCCCCAACACTATCCAAATGGTATACTTATTGTTGAGGGGAATGGCCACAGGGGATCCCTGCACTACCTGCCGGTTCCCTTTCCGTCCCCTGACCGTAACCCATCTGCCTTTTTCCTGTACTTGAGGAGTGACTACCTCCCTGGAACTCCTCTCAATAACCCCCTCTGCCTCCCAAATGATCCGAAGTTCATCCAGCTCCAGCTCCAGTTCCCTAACGCGGATTGCGAGGAGCTGGAGTTGGCTGCACTTCCCACAGATGTAGTCAGCAGGGACACTAGTGGTGAGCCTTACCTCCCACATTCTGCAGGAGGAACATTCAACTGCCCTGACCTCCGTTCCCATTATTCTAAATTCCCAAGACTGAAAAAAAGAATAAAAAATAAACTTATTATTACCAATCAGGCACACAGAACTTTTTTTTTGGTTAGAGGAGGAGGATGGGTGGGAGACACGACCTGGGTAGTGCAACGCAACCACACAAATATATTACCTCACTCACTCGCCAGTCCCGTGTCGGCTCCTGCTCAGCGTCCCTCCGCCTATTCACGAGGTAAGCTTTTTAAAGATTCAAAAACTGACTCACCGGCTTCCCGACAGGCTCCTGCTCCCGCTGCTGCTGCAACCAGAAATAGCCTCGGGCGACTGTCTGTGTGGAGTTTGCATGTTCTTCCTGCGTCTGTGTGAGTTTCCTCTGGGTGGTCCGGTTTCCGGTGTGCAGGGTAGATGCATTGGCCATACTAATTGCCCCATACAGTCCACACGTTTATAGAGTCCAGGTGGGATGCTCTGAGGGTCAGTGTGGACATATTGTGCTGAAGGGCCTGTTTCCACGCTACAGGGATCAAGAATGAAAACACAAATTCAAAACAACCTCTGCTCATTTATCTTACAGGGGAAGCTTTGGGATTAGTGATACTTTCTCATCCATTTTGATTCTGTACTTTCTATCTCATATTAGTTAAAGTCTCTTACCTAACCCTGCTGTTTTTCAACAAATTCAATGAACTTTCAGAAAATTGCTATTAGCAATTGACTGTCCATATAAGGTAACTGTTGTCACAAATTCTAAAACCAACAGGACTACAGCTTTTGCTTTTTCTTTCTGACTGAGCTTGGGGCACACCATTGATACTTGAGGTCACTGTTCCTTCTGTTTCTGATTGGCAAAAACGTCTACTCATCTCAGTTTCAAGCCGATCACTGAGAACTGGTGCTAAGTGACTTTTTTTTTCCAAAACAGAACCCACAGCATGATTGATGACATGCTTACCCTTTGACTGACCTAGGTCAGGAATGACTCATTTTTAATTGCCCCAGGGGAGACAGGATCAATTCTGTGATTGACCCTCAAAGGTCAGGAGGATTGTCAACTCCCACTATGGCCTGGTTGGCTCCTTAAAATGTCACTTATCCATTTTCTATATTGTATTGTTATTCTCAGGTAAGTAGGTATTTTATAAATATATTTTTACCATGAAAATCTTCTTCATACTCTCAATCTTAGAATCTCTACAGTGTTGAAGCAGACTACTCAGCACACGCTGGGCTCCAAAGAGCATCTCACACAGATGTACACCCGTACCTAATAACCCTGCATACTCCAGGGCTAATCCACCTAACTTGCATGTCTTTGGACTGCAGGACAAAACCCACACAGACACAGCGAAGTTGTGCTCACAGACAGTTGCCCAAGGCTGGAATCGAACCCAGGCCCCTAGCAATGTGGGTCGGCTGTGTGAGTCACTGTGCTACACTGTATGTCGCTGCACTTAATTGTTACAATCCCCCATTGAGCAAACCACTTTATCTCCATTTCTGAAGAAGGGTCACTACCCAAAATATCAGCTTTCCTGCTCCCCTGATGCTGCCTGGCCTGCTGTGCTCCTCCAGCTCCACACTGTGTTACCACTTTATCAATACCTGCTTGTTTTCACAGCTCATTTGTACCAATCTGTAAAAGATGAGATCTTGAGATATCCTGATATGTTTGACCAATACACAGTCTGAAATGGTAAAGAGCTGAAAGTCCATGCAGCTACAAACTGAAACAGCCACTCTAATAGCTCTGATACAAAGATTACACTTTCTTAGCCTTAGATAATTGCAGCTATCCTAAAATGCTGCAGGTTGAAATGTAGCATCAAATTCCTGCCATGAAACCAACCAAGGCTTCCTTTATGAATAACATGCATTTATTTTTTTAAAAAATAAGGATTTAACAAATTGACAATAATGTGCGCTCATTCAATTTGAAAATTCTCAAAATGTGGCTTTGTGAAAAATAAAGGAGCTGAACTGGGAACTCTCAACATTAATTGATCACTGTGTTTTGTTCTGCCCATTCTGTTCAAAAACAACTTGATTTCAAGTGAGGCTAAGCAGAGTGAGAATACAACCATAGAATCCCCCCAGTGTGGAAGCAGAACATTTGGCTCATTGAGTCCATACTGACTCTTCAAACAGCAACCCACACAGATCAACTTCCCCATCCTGTCCCTGTAACCCTGCATTTCCCATAGCTAATCCACCAGTCTGCACATCATGGGACACAATGGTCAATTTAGCAGGACCAATCCACCTAACCTGCACATCTTTGGACTAAAATATAGTGAGGTTCCAGTTGTGTATAGTTATGTAATAAATAATTACCAGGCAATGGGATTCAATTTTAAGCACAGCAATGGCATAGGCCTGCTAGGGCAATTGATATAATATTCAGTTAATTGATTAATGTAGTTTAATTTCCTGATTATAAGTAAATTAAACTAACCATGCAACATCGATATCCTTGCTAATTCTACACCATTTACTTGCTGGCACTTATATCCATTCCCTGGTAACAATTGGAGATTGTCCAGTTCCTTGTTCTGGATGTTACTAATAACTGGGGCACGGTGGCTCAGTGTTTAGCACTGCAGCCTCACAGCACCAGGGACCCAGGTTTGATTCCAGCCTCGGGTGACTGTGTGGAGTTTGCACATTCTCCCCATGTCTGTGCGGGTTTCCTCCGGGTGCTCCCATTTTCTCCCACAGCCCAAAGATATGCAGGCTAGGTGGATTGGCCATGGTAAATTTCCCATAGTGTCCAGTGGTGTGTGGGTTATGGGGTCTGGGTCTGGGGTGGGATGGTCCAAGGGTCAGTGTGGATTTGTTGGGCCAAAGGGCCTGTTCCCACACTGTAGGGATTCTATGATCTATACAGTTCACTGTGGAGTCCAGAATCAGAGCTTACAGTCTAAGAATACAGGGTAGGTTATTTAGGACTGAGATGAGGAGAAATGTCTTCACTCAGAGAGGGGAGAGACTGTGGAATTCTCCGCCTCAGAAAGTACTTGAGGCCAAAAAATTGAATATTTCCATGAAGTCAGACATAGTTCCTTGGGCTGAAGGAATTAAAAGGTCTGGGGTAAATCACTGGAACAAGTTAATGAACTTTTGTAGGTCAGAGCCCTGATGCAATGCGCTGTCACTTTCATTTTTTAAATTAATTTTTTTAAAAAAAATCTAAAATTATAGGGCTCGGTATGATTGTGCAAAGGTGAAATTTCTAACCTGATTTCTAGACAGGACCACTTAATGATTTAGCGCTACGTAATCTGTTTGTTCAGTATGCAATCCAAAGCCACAGGGGACTAGGTTTTAAACCTTGTCATATCTCAATGCTATAAGAAACCTACACACGCCCAATGTGCCCGTCAGAAATTGAACATCACATCGGGATCAAACCTTAGAAAGGAAGCAACGCTATTCCAGCAAAGCAAGAGATGGGTCTCAGTTTCTGGATAAAACTGCAGATTTTACGAGTGGTTCATGATGTACAGAAGATTTATTTCCCCATTTTGGCTGCATTTGGAGTCCCGGGTATGTGTATTGTCAGCTGCAACATGAGAACTCCAAGCTGGAGTGCAGGAAGCATCCTAGTCTGTCCAACGACTTATAGTTATTAATATGCTCTGCTTTACAAGAAGTAAATGCAGGTTGTCAGATCGCTACAGTTACCAGTTGGTAAGCAGAATTCACCAACAGTGAGATGCTTTGAGACTTTCTTTCTCTCTCTCTCTCTCTCTCTCTCTCTCTTTCTCTCTCTCTTTCTCTCTCTCTTTCTCTCTCTCTTTCTTGCTCTCTTTCTTTCTTTCTTCAAATAAGCTCTATTTTACATCAGAGATAGTCGGAACTGCAGATGCTGGAGAATCTGAGATAACAAGATGTAGAACTGAATGAACACAACAGGCCAAGCAACATCAGAGGAGCACGAAGGCTGACATTTTGGGCCTGAACCCTTCTTCAGAAAATCTTTTTTTATGAAGAAGGGTCTAGGCCCGAAATACCAGCCCGTTTGCACCTCTGATGCTGCTTGTCCTGCTGTGTTCATTCAGCTCCACACCTTGTTAAATCTCTATTTTACATCACCCTGGTATGACCTAACTCAACTCTAATTTTTCAGGAAAAACTCAATCTGATGACATAATATTGCTCGGATTCTACTCATTTTCATTACTGGCAGGAATATCAATACAAATTTTTGTCACCTGATGTATTATTCCTGAGGAAGCCCATCAGATTTCTTATATAGTCCTCTCATAGAGACATTGGAGACAGGGAGCTTTTTATAAAACAGAAGGTACAAAAGACATGCAATTAAGGTTGTATCAGTCAATAAGTTGGTTGGTAAATCATTTTGTTCTTTTCTTTTTGTTCACAGTAAACATGGTGACAATCATTATCCTATCTAGAGGAAAGTGTGGTCTCTCCAAGTGCATTACTCACTATCTGGTGGCCATGGCAGTAGCAGATTTACTTGTTGTTATCATTGACCTGATATTGAGGCAGATTCCAATAGTTTATGCAGAGCAATTCTTATTCTTAAGAGACATAAGAGTTTGTAATTTTCATGCTGTCTTGCTTTATGCCACAACAGACTGTTCTGTCTGGTTCACAGTCACTTTCACCTTTGATCGATTTGTTGCCATTTGTTGCCAGAAACTAAGATCTAAGTATTGCTCTGAGAAAACAGCAGCTGTGGTTCTAGCAATAGTAACGGTTCTCAGCTGTTTAAAGAATGTTTTCTGGTATTTTCTCTACTCAAGTCAATATTGGCTTTCTAACAGTCCCTGGTTTTGCCGTGTAACACTTGGTGTATCTTTTTCTCTGGTTTGGACTGTCGTGGAATTGGTGCATTACATTGTAACACCATTTATCCCATTCCTTTTGATTCTACTTTTCAATGCATTGACAGTCAAAAATATTTTAGTGGCCAGCCGTGCCCGTAAGAGGCTCCAGTGTCGAAATAGCAGAGAGACCTCCAGTGATCCGGAGATGGAGAATCGAAGGAAATCCATGATTCTATTGTTTGTCATTTCAGGGAATTTCATTCTGCTGTGGGTCGTGTTCATGGTTTGCTCGATTCTGAGGCGGTTGGATTATTTGGGATATCCCATTCCTCTGCCAATATTTGTCAGGGAATTGGGATTCATGCTGCAGCTCCTGAGCTGCTGCACAAATACTTTTCTTTATGCAGTGACACAAAGGAGATTTAGAAAGGAGTTGAAGAATGCAGTCATGTTTTCCTTTCAATTGTAATGAAGTTAACTTGACGATGCCAATGTCTAATTATGATGGATTTCATTTGCTCATGTTGTACCAACTGGGTTGCGATGGCCACTTTATAAGTCTCAACAGCCAGTGCAAGTCCAGATATAACCTACAGTCTGAGGAATATCTTTGTCATTTTAAAATAATCAGTAATTTTTTGTGAATACAACAAGAAACGTACATATATTTGTGTAAATCAAGATGAAAGATGACACTCGAGCATGGCGACAATTAACACTTTTCTCTGTAATTTTATTTTCAGTACAAGCAACAAAAAATCATTCACTCATTCAGAATAAATTATTTGGGATACCCTGTTCCTCTGCTGATATTTGTCAGGGAATTGAGATTCCATGTGGGAATAACAAGAAAAGAAACATGAATAAATTTTTTATAAAACAAGATGAAAGATGGCACTGGAACATGGCCACAGTTAACTCTTGTCTCTGTTTTGTTAATACATGTTACAATAAATCATTCATTCGTTCATTTAAAACGGGGATCTGGTGGATGTCATGTACTCCAATTTCCAAAAGGCCTTTAACAAGGTGGCACATCAAAGACTACCATGCCAGGTGAGAACTCATGGTGTTGGGGATGACATATCAGCTTGGACAGATAATCGCAGGGCAACAGGGAATAGAGAAACAGTGTGTAAGTTAGTTGGTTTCAGGTTGGCAGCATTGACAAGTGGTATACAATAGGGATCAGTATTACACCCTTAGTTATGCACGATGTAGTTCAGTGACTTGGCTGAAGTGATAGAATGCATTGCCATAAAATATGCTGATGATACAAAGATAGATGGGAAGGTACGTTGTGAAGACAGCATAGCAAAACAAGCAAAGGACAGGGAGTTGTGGGCAGATTAAGTCAATGATAAATGGCAGATGACAGAAAGTAGAGAAAATGTGAATTCAACCATTTACAGCACTGAAGGAGTCCATTTGCCGCATGATATCTGCACCAGTTTACAGAGATCTGACTACACTAACCACATTTTCAAGCTTTTGAGCCTTTAGCCCTGATGGCTATGGGAATACGAGTGAATATTTAAATAATACATTCTGATTTCAGACGATAATTATTGCAGGACAAGTCAGATTCTGGAGTGAAATCTGCATAGATAGATTATAATTTGTTTCATCTGATGTTGAGAACGTGGCTGAGTGGAGCTGAGTCCCCAACAAAGATCAGCTCATGATCTTACTGAATGGTGAAGCAGGCAGGATGGGCCAGACGCCTGTTCCTATTTCTTAGGTTCTTATTTTTAACAAGGCAGTCTCTCACTGAAATATAGGCACACAATATTGGAGACCTGATTTTAATCAGGGAACAGAAGTTTATAAAGCAAAAAAAAACCATCCATTTGCATATAAAGCAAATTCATAATGATTTCAGCATACAATAAATGTATAATCCCATTCGTCTGGAAACACTCCTTTGCAACTTTTCAAAGAAACGCATCCTTTGTACATTATCCAACAACAGTGACATGTACTGTATTCACACCAGAATCCCTCCCTCGAACACTACAATAGGTTTAAGGGAACTGTGGCTGTACCTTCTGGACTAGAACCTCCGCTGGAGCTGAGTCTAAACAAACTCAGTTTAAATACTACTCCAGCATTTCGTCTCAACATGTCCAATCTGGGATGAGCATTAATACCTTAGTCAATGGTAATTGAGTTTCTCCCCTTGTTAGGAGCGCTGCTGTATATAATCATTTCCATGTAAGTGCTGCACAGAACTGTCCAATTCAAAATAAAATTGAATATAAAGTTTCTCCCTCTAAGGTTTGGGTGTTTACACAAAGCTTAAAAAAACCCCTCACTTCCTAAAATTTGAACAACCTTACAACACAACGGTCTACCTTGCTCAGTTGAAAAACATTCTAAAGTAAAACCAAACACATTAGCCTGCCCAAGTAGCGTTCACAAACATTTTTAAAGCAATCATGTTAGCTACAGAAACAATTACCACTTAATCATTAACATCCAACAGACAAAGGCTCCATATGCTACTAACTCAAAATTCAAAACCTAAACTTAAAATAAATATATAAATCATACAGACAATAGCACAACTGCTTAAACATTATGTGAATTTCTGACTCAACCACCTTCAGGCAGTGAATTCCAGAATTGCACTGCCCTTTGAGTGAAAACATTTCTCCTCAACTCTCCTCTTAGTTTTCTACCTCTTCCCTTAAATCTATGACAACTCGTTATTGACCCCTGTACTAATGGAGTAGAATGCCTTCCTGTCCACCCTATCTATATCGTTCATAATCTTAAATATGTTTAAAAACTCTTCTTTCAATCACCACTACTGTAAGAAAAACAACCCAAGCCTATCCCATCTTCTCTCATGGTTCAGACCCTCGAGCCCAGGCAACATCCTGGTAAATTCCTATGCACTGTCTCTAGTGCAAACACATCCTTCCGATAACATATTGATCAGAACTGTATCCAATGCTCCAGTTGTAACCTCACCAGCCTTTTACACAGTTCCAGCATTACCTTTGCTGTTGTCATGGAGTCCCAACAGTGTGGAAACAGTCCGCACCAACCCTCAGAACATCCCACCCAGACCCATCTCCTATAGCCCACTTAACCTATACTTCCCTGAACACTACGAGCAATTTAGGACGTCCAATCCACCCCGCCTGTGCGTATTTGGGCTGTGGGAGGAAACTGGAGCAGGCAGAGGAAACCTACGCAGACACAGGGAGAAGGTGAAAACTCCCCATAGACAGTCACCCGAGGCTGGAATCGAACCGAGGTCCCTGGCACTATGAAGTAACGGTGCTAACCATGCAGCCACCCATGTTGTATCCTGTTACTCAGCTAATAAAGATGAGTGCCCTGTATGCCTCATTACCACTTAGCCTGTTATCTGCAGATATGCACACCAAGGTCCCTCTGACCCTCAGTACTTTCCTGGAGCCTATCAATATTTGTGTAAGCTCTTGCCTTATTAGCCCTCCCCAGGTCCATTGGTTCACACTTTTCTGGGCTGCATTCCCTGAGCCATTGCTCTGCTCAGCTGACCAGTCCACTGGCATCTTCCTGAAATTGTAGCTGTCCTCCTCACTATTTATCACCTTAATATTTACCACTTTATGAGTTTCTGTATCCTCTGTGAGTTTCTTCTTCCAGCATTTATCCTTCACTGAGGTGGGCACATTCAAATTTGTTCACTATGGTCAGAAGAACAGAAACACAGAGTATTATCTAAATGAAGAGAGATGACAGAAACATTAGATTAGATTCCCTACAGTGTGGAAACAAGCCCTTTGGCCCAACAAGTCCACACCGCCCCTTGAAGCATCCCACCCAGACCCATCTCCCTATAACCCACACACCCCTGAACACTACAGGCAATTTAGCATGGCCGACCCACCTAACCTGCACATCCTTTGGGCTGTGGGCGGGAACCAGAGCACCTGCAGGAAACCCAGGCAGACACGGGGAGAATGTGCAAACTCCACACAGACAGTGGCCAAGGCTGGAATTGAACTTGAGTCCCTGGCACTGTGAGGCTGTAGTGCTAACCACTGAGCCACCATGCCGCCCCCAACTATACTCGGGGATCTGGGTGCCCTGGTACATGAATCACAAATAAAGTTAATACTCAGGCACAGTAAGTGATTAGGAAGGCAAGTTGAATGTTGCTACTCTTTGCAAGTGCGACAGGGGGATAATAGTTGAAATGCTTTACTTCAGTTTATTTAACATTGTTGAAGCCAGATTTGAAGTACTGTGTCCAATTTCCATCTCCAGATTGAAGGGCGGATGAATGTAGATTATGAACAGCTCAGAGAAAGTTAATTCAAGTGATTCCTGGGAGAGGGTGGCTGTATTTCTGTCAGGAAGTGTCAGACAAGTTGGGCCTGTGTCCATTGGAGTTTAGGAGAATGAGAGGGGGTCTTTTGAAGCAAATATATCCTGAGGTGACTTTAGCTGAGCAGATTTTGAAATGCTGTGGTAGAGAATGGAACTAAGAGATGCAGTTTTAAAATAAGGTGTCACCCATTTAACTATGGAGGCATGAAAAAGAATGTTTGCTCTCAGAGAATTGTGGATATCTGGAATGTCGTTCCACAGAGAACTGTGGAGATGGGAAAAGATTGATGGATACTTGTCTAACAACTGAGTCAGGTGTTCCCAGGGGAACTGAAGGAAATCATTACTAGTCAGGAAATGGTACTGGGGAAATTCATGGGATTAAAATCTGGCAAGTCTTCAGGGCCTGAGATAACACAGTGTGGAGCTGGAGGAACACAGCAGGTCGGGCAGCATCAGAGGAGCAGGAAAGTTGACATTTCGGGACTTGTCTTCAGAAATGGGAAGGGAGAATGGAGCTCGGAAATAAATAGAGAGGGGAATGGGGCTGGGGAAGGTGGGTGGGGTGGTGATAGGTGAGTGCAGGTAGGCAGTGGTGGGGATCGGTCAGTGAGGTAGGAGGGGCAGGTAGGTAGAAACAGGCTGTGTCAGGTCGAGGAGGTGGGAATGAGAGGGAGGCTTGGTTGTGAGATGAAACTGGGGGTTTTGAGCACTAGTTTTGAACTTCTCCACTTGAGGGAAAATGCCTGTGCTATTTGCCTCTCATGATGTTATAAAGCTCTATGAAGTCAACCCTCAACCTCTGACCCTGCAGTGAAAAAAGTCCCAGACTATCCAGCATCTCCTAATAACCCAAAAGCTCTAGTCCCTGCAACATCCTGGTAAATCATTTCTGGACCCTCTTCAATTTAATAGTATCCTTCCCACAGCAGGGTGACCAAAACTGGATGCAATATTTCAAAAGTAACATCACCATTATCCTCTGTAACCTCAATATGATGTTCCTGGCACTTTTACTTGGAAAGCAGAACATCCGATTCAGCAATGTTAGGCTGTTTTATAAATAGTCATACAATTGGATAAGTTTTATAAAAGTTTTAAATGAGTCCTGAAAATGGAATAGCAACTTAAACAATATAAAAAAAACATCAGTTATCAGGAGGAGGTCATAAATGAGTGGTATGATCACGAGACTATTAATCCAGAGACCCAGGTAATGTTCTGATTTTAATCCTGCCACGGCAGATGGTGGAATTTGAGATCAATAAATGTTTGGAATTAGGAATTAATGTTGACCAGGAATCTAGTGTCAATTGATTGGAAAAAACCCTTCTCGTTCACGGATGTCCTTTAGGAAAATAATGCTTCCATCTTTACCTGGTCTGGCCTACATGTGACTCCAGGCTCACAGCAATATTATTGACTCTTAAGTACCCTCTGGGCAGTTAGGGATGGGCAATAAATGCTGCCTGGCCAGTGATACCCTTATCCTGTGAGTGAATTTTTTAAAAAAGTAGGCATTTCAGCCCCTCGAAGGTTACAGCACAATACAGATTGCCTTACAAGGAATCCAAAAAGCAGCCAGAATTTTCTCATAAATGCCCTGAATATTCCAAAAGGCTATCCGTATTCTCAGCAGTGCCAAGAAGGACCACTGTCCACTTTGGATCGAATGAGGGGAGTTGACAATCTGAACAAACTGCATCCCCTCCATCATTCACATCTTCTGGGCACAAAACTGTTTGACACTGCAAGTTCATCCTTCCTTCTCATAATACTGATGAATCTCCAGTTGGTCAGGTATGCTCAGGGCAGACTGACATTATTAAATGTCGTTGAACAAACAGCTGCTCCCTTTGCACTCCAATAGCTTTCGTTAATAGAAAAGAGCACACTCACCCTGCACGCCATGTAAATCAACATATCATTCACATAATTGACAGAAAAGACGGAATGTTGTGCCTGCTCATGCCAGTAATGGATGAATGAGTAAAAATACAGGATTATTTTTGAGATGGAGTCTTGCAATTTTACTGAAAACTGGGCCATCTTGCTTTGGCTGATTGCTTCAAAGAAAAAAAAACTGAGAAAAATTTCCAAAGGCTCTCTGGCTATTCCTGGCTTTTTTTTTCAAAAGAAAGTATTCTATCGCATTAGAGCTGCCTGTAAATATGAACAATTTCAAGGATAACTGTACACCTGGAATCTCCAGTTGAACACAAATATCTAGCAAGTAGTTAGCCTAACTGCATACATAAGAACTGAGGAACTAGAAGTAGGAGTAGCCAATCCAGGCCCTTGAGCCTATTCCAACATTTAATACAATCATGGTCAATCACAACTTGGTCTCATCTCCATTTTCCTGCCAGTTCTTCAGACCCTTTCAACCCGTTACTAAATAAAAATCTATCTCTTCTTAAATAGACTCAGTGTCCCAGCATCCACTGCACTCTGGGCTAGTAAATTCCACGGACTCATAACTCTTTGAGAAAAATAATTCCTCTGCATCATTTTAAATCTATTACATCTTATTCTAAAGCTAGGACCTCTCGTTCCAGATTGCCCACACAAGGAAACATCAACTTTACGTCAACTATGTCAATCCCCTTTAACACTGGGGATCTGATGGCCTTGTGGTATTATCTCTGGATTGTTGATCCAGAGACCCAGATAATGTCCTGGGGACCCAAGCAGATGGTACAATTCAAAGTTAATAAAAAATATATGGAATTAAGAATCAAATAATGACCGTGAACCCATTGCCAAGTGCCGGGAAAAACCCATCTGGTTCACTAATGTTCTTCAGGGAAGGAAACTGCCATCCTTACCTGGTCTGGCCTACACGTGACTCCAGACTCACAACAATATGGTTGATTCTGAACTACCCTCTGAGCAATTAGAGATGGGCAATAAATGCTGCCTAGCCAGCGATACCCTTGTCCCATTAATGAATAGAAAATAAGTCTTGCAGATCTCAACTGGATCGTCTTTCACTGTTCTAAATTCCAAAAGGTACAGGCCTAAACAGCTCCATCTCTCTTAGAACATAGAACATAGAACATAGAACAGTACAGCACAGACAGGCCCTTCAGCCCACAATGTTGTGCCGACCATTGATCCTCATGGATGCACCCTCAAATTTCTGTGACCATATGCATGTCCAGCAGTCTCTTAAATGACCCCAATGACCTTGCTTCCACAACTGCTGCTGGCAACGCATTCCATGCTCTCACAACTCTCTGCGTAAAGAACCTGCCTCTGACATCCCCTCTATACTTTCCACCAACCAGCTTAAAACTATGACCCCTCGTGCTAGCCATTTCTGCCCTGGGAAATAGTCTCTGGCTATCAACTCTATCTATGCCTCTCATTATCTTGTATACCTCAATTAGGTCCCCTCTCCTCCTCCTTTTCTCCAATGAAAAGAAACCGAGCTCAGTCAACCTCTCTTCATAAGATAAGCCCTCCAGTCCAGGCAGCATCCTGGTAAACCTCCTCTGAACCCTCTCCAAAGCATCCACATCTTTCCTATAATAGGGCGCCCAGAACTGGACGCAGTATTCCAAGTGCGGTCTAACCAAAGTTTTATAGAGCTGCAACAAGATCTCACGACTCTTAAACTCAATCCCCCTGTTAATGAAAGCCAAAACACCATATGCTTTCTTAACAACCCTGTCCACTTGGGTGGCCATTTTAAGGGATCTACGTATCTGCACACCAAGATCCCTCTGTTCCTCCACGCTGCCAAGAATCCTATCCTTAATCCTGTACTCAGTTTTCAAATTCGACCTTCCAAAATGCATCACCTCGCATTTATCCAGGTTGAACTCCATCTGCCACCTCTCAGCCCATCTCTGCATCCTGTCAATGTCCCGCTGCAGCCTACAACAGCCCTCTACACTGTCAACGACACCTCCGACCTTTGTGTCGTCTGCAAACTTGCTGATCCATCCTTCAATTCCCTCGTCCAAGTCATTAATAAA
Organism: Stegostoma tigrinum; assembly: GCF_030684315.1. NCBI lineage: Eukaryota > Metazoa > Chordata > Chondrichthyes > Orectolobiformes > Stegostomatidae > Stegostoma > Stegostoma tigrinum. The sequence goes on from NC_081398.1 coordinate 12,142,570, forward strand.
AATTACAAACAGTAGAGGCCCAAGGACAGAGCCCTGTGGAACCCCACTCACCACTGACTTCCAGGCAGAATATTTTCCTTCTACTACCACTCGCTGTCTTCTGTTGGCCAGCCAATTCTGTATCCAAGCAGCTAAGTTCCCCTGTATCCCATTCCTCCTGACCTTCTGAATGAGCCTTCCATGGGGAACCTTATCAAATGCCTTACTGAAGTCCATATACACCACATCCACAGCTTGACCCTCATCAACCTTACTAGTCACATCCTCAAAAAACTCGATAAGGTTTGTAAGGCATGACCTACCCCTCACAAAGCCGTGTTGACTGTATTTGATCAAGCCATGCTCTTCCAGATGGTCATAAATCTTATCCCTCAGAATCCTTTCTAACACCTTGCAGACGACAGACGTGAGACTTACCGGTCTATAATTGCCGGGGATTTCCCTATTTCCTTTCTTGAAGAGAGGAATTACATTTGCCTCTCTCCAGTCCTCAGGTACGACTCCAGTGGAGAGCGAGGATGCAAAGATCTTCGCAAGTGGCGAAGCAATTGCATTTCTCGCTTCCCAAAGCAGCCGAGGACAAATCTGATCCGGGCCTGGCGACTTGTCAATCTTAATGTTTGACAAAATTTTCAGTACATCAGCTTCCTCTATCTCTATCCATTCCAGCATGCACACCTGCTCTTCAAAGGTTTCATTCACTACACAGGTCGTTTCTTTCGTAAAGACAGAAGCAAAAAACTCATTTAGGGCTTCCCCTACCTCCTCAGGCTCCACACACAAGTTCCCTATGCTATCCCTGATCGGCCCTACTCTTTCTTTGACCATTCTCTTATTCCTCACGTAAGTGTAAAATGCCTTTGTGTTTTCCTGGATTCCTTCTGCCAAGCCTTTCTCGTGCCCCCTCCTGGCTCTCCTCAGACCATTTTTGAGCTCCTTCCTTGCCTGCATGTAATCCTCTCTAGCTGAACTTGACCCTAGCTTCCTCCACCTTATGTAAGCTACCTTCTTCCTTTTCACTAGAAGCTCCACCGCTCTCGTCATCCAAGGTTCCTTTATCTTACCCCGTCTTGCCTGTCTCAGAGGGACATATTTACTCATCACTCCCAACAACTGTTCCTTAAACCATCTCCACATGTCTATAGTTCCCTTACCATGGAACAACTGCTCCCAGTCCATGCTTCCTAACTCGTGTCTAATCGCATCATAGTTTCCTCTTCCCCAATTAAATATCCTCCCATTCTGCCTAATCCTCTCCTTCTCCATAGCTATGTAGAATGAGAGAGTGTTATGGTCACTATCACCAAAATGCTCTCCCAAAAGACAAACGGCACATCTCTGATGTCAATCAAGTGAGCTCCTCTAAACAGCCTTCAATACAACTACATCACTCCTCAACTAAGGGACCATTACGATCGTTTGTGGTCCCTCGCAGATGAGGATAATTCTTTCCCACTTACAGACCCATGTCACTACCGCAGGCTCTGCCACACTTGGGGCAGGTGGTGGGTCACAGGAAGTGTGGGTGGGGCATTGATGTGGTAGCGTGCTCCTTTCCTTGTTTTCACCCAGCTTCCACTTTTCTCAACAGCAAGTCTCAGGTTGCATGACCGCTTCCTGGGCGCTCCTCCTCCAGTTTGTATTGCCTTGGACCAGTTATTCCCAGGTGTGTGTGAGAGTGCTGCACGGCCCCAATGGGAACATGAGGCCATTACTGAAGCACTTCCCATATCCACCCTGGGACACCCCTGCTGTGTTGTAGCTGGCAGTATGGCACCTGCTTGGAGATGATTCTGTTGGTCATGGGGATAATGTGCTCAGCACATTGCAGCCAATGAGGGTGGTCAGTGCCTCAACGTAGGAGATGTTGACCTGGTCAAAGACACTGGTGTTTGTGCATCATTCTACACAGTGGGGGTAGCACAGTGGCTCAGCTGTTAGCGCTGCTGCCTCACAGCACCAGGGACCCAAGTTCAATTCCACCCTTAGGAGATTGTCTGTGCGGAGTTTGCACGTTCTTTCTGTGTCTGCATGGGCTGGGAGGCATAGGTTGGGTGAGTTATAGGGCAATGGGTCTGGGTGGGATGCTCTGAGGTTCAGTGTGAACTTGTTGGGCCAAAGGGCCTGTTTCCTCTGTGTAGGAATTCTATGATCTACAAGTGGACTCGCAGTGCCTTGTGCAGACATTGTTGGTGGGGCTGTTCCAATGCCTTGAGGCATTTTGCTCTATACATTCCACATCTCAGAACCCTTTTAGGGGGCCAGGGCCACCAGAGCTCTGTTTACCAAGAAATTTGGTGTTGGATTTGATGTTGTTTGTTTTCAAACACCCCTCTCCTTAGGCAGCTGAAAGCTCCACTAGCATACTGGACGCCATGCTGGCTTTCTTCATCAGTAGCTGCTTTGGTCAACAGGACACACTGGAAGCATTCAACATTCACTAAGGCCTCCCCGTAGAACTTGTCAGTCGGGGCTTTGCTGCACAATGCCAGGCCAGGTTAATGGAGGGCCTTCATCTAATTTTATACATTACACCTTGTCAATATTGTTTCTATCTTCTTGGAAGTCCTTTCACCATCTCCCATGACGCTCCTTGTGAATGTTCTGAAGCCACTTCATGTAGTTTGTGCACAACCAGTAAAGAACAATCAGACAGCACTAATCACATTTTCACAAGTTAACACAGCCCAGAAAACTCAAACAATAAAGCAATGCTTCATGGAGTCTACCTGCAAACCCACAAACCTCTCAGTGATGCCTGTGAGGGAGGAGAGTAGTGGTAATAGCCCCAGGGATGTGCAAATTGTGACAAGATATTTCCACCTCAATAAAATTTCCAAACATTTCTGGGATGTTAAATACTGAGCTGGTGAAGATTTCCGAAGGAAAAAGATGGCCTGGTGAGATGGGCTGATCAGTGACAGATGGAATTCAATCTGGAGAAAAGGAGGGGACACACTTGGGAAGGACAAACAAGGTGAGGGAATACATGATGGAACAAGATAGTAGGAACCTGGGAAGCACAGTGCATCAGAAGGGACCTTGGTGGGCAAGCCCCTTAAGGTACTAGAGCTGGTAGGTTAATTGGTAAATTTGGCCGATGGTATACCCAAATTTATTAATCAAAGTATGGAATGCCAAAGGAGGGAGGTTGTGCTGGAACAGTATAAAATGTTGGTTAGACCAAGGCCAGAGTATTGTGTGCGGTGCTGGAATCCATACTATCCGAAAAATCAGACAGTTCTGCAGAGGGTGCAAAGGGGATTTACCAGGATGTTTCCAAGGCTGGAAAATTTCATTTATGTAGAGACATTGGACATATTGGAGCTGATTCCTTACAGCATTTCAGTGGAACATCGATTGCAGGGTCCCACCAAATGTTTAAATTGGGACACGATAGTGGAATCTGCCAATGACTGAGCGTAAGGCAGGTCTTTTGAACATCGACATGTCAGTCCTCATCACATTTTTGCCAGCACAGCACGATCCAAACCCAGGCTTGGGGAATTGAGCTCAGGGACTGAGAGTGTGAGTCACTGCCTTGGTTTCTGAGCCGCCCTCAGTGTTGGACACTGAGCAGGTGAGAAAGAGACACCCTCGGGAACGGGGCACATGCGGCAAAGGTGCTGCCTAAACACCGTCCATCAGAGACCGCGCTTTGGTGACGCGCACATCGCTTCGCAGTGGGAGTCACGTGCACGCGCACGGCGATGGGCGCTAAGGGAGCGAGCCAGTAACCATGTCATTTGATTGGACGGCGGTGCTGCAGCGGTTTGATTGACAGCACGGCCGCTCTGAGCAGAAAGCTGTGCCTGACGTGTGAAACGCTGAGGGTGGAGAGTGAAGCCAAGCATGAGATAGCTGGAGCCAGGGCGGAATGGCGGCGGGGCGGGGGGAGAGGTGAAATGCTCTAGCGGGTTGAAAGTTTGCCAGTGAGGGAGGAGAGAGGGAAGTACCTCGGCTCGGTCAGGTATTTGTATGGAAACTTAATTTCATTCACTCACCAACAGATTTCATTTGTTTTGAGTCCACACTGATGCTTCATTAATAGGAACACAGCGTTGCTGACATTCAGCTCCCTTCACTTCCTCCTGCATTGTACAATAGCCGGGCTACTCCTTCCTGCAAGGCAATGCACCTTGTCCATTATATGCCAGTGCAGAAAGCAGTTAGCAATGGACATGTAAAAACACAAGCCTGATGGCACACTGCCAATAATTTTTTTTTCTGTTTGAATTGTTAACTTATTTTTTATTGATAATAAATGAAAATAAAAGGAGATATTTCACCTCTTCTCGGAATTTGTGTTGTGTTATTGCATAGATACAGGTGTTGGTGCAGCAGCCCAGAAGCTGAAGCATGAACCCCACCTCTCGAACGAACACAGCGAGATACACAGCCCGGTAGCCGAGGTAAGCCTTGCTCCAATAAATACAATAAGTCATATATACTGCCCAGAACAATATGAAGTTCCCTGATATAGCACACAGGATAATCATGGACTTCCGACGACTCTCCATCTCTGGGTCACAAGGACATTCCCTACGGCCATGATTCCTGAGTCTGTTGCAGGCTCTGTTAGTCGCTCGGATGTACCTGACCATTAAAGCCTTGAACAGCAAAACCAAAACAAATGGAATGCCTGGTGTTAAGATGTAGCACAAGTATTCAATGCTTCCCCACACTTTTAATTGTGAAACACTTTGTGCCACAGCACAAAACTAGGATAGATTTGTGAAACAGTATCTACCTGTGGCCATAAAGTACCAGATAATATTCTACCATGAGAACAGCACAGTAGTTGGTTCTCGAATCACAGCTGCTGGTTTCTCCAAGCAGTATTTAGTTGTTTAGCTTCCTGCAGCAAATGCCATGTAGCAATCGAGTGTGAACTGACCCTGAACCAGACAGAACAGTTAGTAAGAGTGACCCTGAACCAGACAGAACAGTTAGTAAGAGTGTCGAGCACAACAGCATGGATGTTACACACTGGGATATATGTAAAGGAAGTGAATTCTAAATGATAAAGAGATGGAATATGCCTCAATACTCGATCAAAGATAATGATCAGGAGATCCGCTGCTGCCATGGCTCCCAGGTAATGTGTGACACACCTGGAGAGGCCACACTTCCCATACAACAGGATTACAATCGTTATCATATTAACTGGCAGGAAGCAAACAGGATAGTTTAGAATATGATAAAGGCAATATTTCTGAAGCTTTCAGAGCAAATACGGTGCACCTTCTACACCTTGTGTGGAAATCAGTTAAAAAAAAGTCATTGTTGTATGATAAGGGGCATCAGATTGAAAGTAGAAATGAGGAGGAATTATTCCTCTCAAAGGGCCGTCAATCTGTCAAATTCATTTCCTGAGATTGTGATGGATCAGTAAATCAACAATCAAGTTAACAGGATCAGGGAATATTTTAAATTTCTATTTTCCCTGGAACGTAGGAGGCTGAGGGGTAACCATACAGAGGTTTATAAAATCATGGGGGTCATGGATAAGGTGAAGAAGCAAAGTCTTTCCCTCGGGGCGAGGGACCAAAAACTAAAAGGCAGAAGTTTAAGGTGAGAGGGGAAAGATTTGAGAGGGACTTAAGGGGCAACATTTTCACACAGTGAATGTACGTGTATGGAAGTGTGTGTGTATGCAGTGTGTGCATGGAATGGGTTACCATTAGAAGTGGTTACGACTGGTACATTTACAACATCTAAAAGGCATCAGTATGACTACGTGAATAGGAAGCGTTTTTGGGGAGATAGGACAAATGCTGGCAAATGAGGCCAGATTAATTTGGGATATTGGTCAGCATAGACTAGTTGGAACAAAAGGTTTGTTTCTATGCTATACAGCCCTATAACTCTATGACTGCAGAATGGAGATGGTGATAAAATGTGAAATGATTCCACTCTGGCTAGCAGTGTGGGTCTTAACAGGGAATTAAAATGCTGCCAAGCACATTCTCAGCAAGTGTGAAAGTAGAAAGCAACAACAGATTAATATGATTTGCTGATGCTGGGTTAATGATGATGCCCACTCATGCCTCACTATTCTCTTTCAACAAGAAGGATAAGCAACGATTTCAGCCACCGTCCCTATTCAGTGACCTGAGGATGGGAGGGGTATCCCTCAATGGAACAACTCATTGTTCATAATCTGCTACAGTGGAGCAAGAATATAGATTTTATTTCAGATATGGCCAGGTTAGCCGCAACGGACCTCTTCAGGAATTTTTCATCATTCGTGTATTAAGGTTGGCACAACCAGTCCTAACCAGAATCACAACACTGACGTCCACAGACATAATTCATCATCATAAACCACAGGAGAAAACAAATCGTTCCAGACGATCTGTGTTCTATATTTATAAAGACAACCCAGCTATGTCCAGAACAACCGCTTCTTCCCATAATTATCCCCTTCAGATGTTTAGACAATTAAGTTTTTCTCATCTCTATTGAGCCTATTGAGCCATGGAGTTATTGCAGCATGAGAACAGGCCCTTTGGTGCATCATGTCCATACTGGTCATCAAACATCTCTGAATTCTAATTCCCTTTTCCAGTACTTGGGCAGAGCCTTGCAATGCCGTCCCATTTCATCTGCTCATCTAAATCCTTCTTGAGGGCATTTGTTCCTATCACCATTTCAGCAGTGAGCTTTAAACAGGTACAACTTTGTGGGTACAAACATTTTTCCTGATGGATCAGTCGTTAGCACTGCTGCGATCCAGAACCAGGGGCAGGGGCTTCACTTCCCCCTCAGGCAGCTGTCCATGTAGAGTTTACACATTTCACCTGTGTCTGCATGGTTTTCCAATGGGTGCTTTAGTTTCCTCGCACAGTCCAAAAATGTGCAGTTTGGGTGGATTGGCCATGCTAATGTGTCCTGTTGTGTCCAGGGAGGGTCAGACTCGATGTGCCAAAAGATCTGTTTAAACACTGTGGGAATTCTACGATTCTGAGACTTTTACTTCAGAGCCCACTTAAACTTCTGCTCCTTATCTTAAAACTGTGTCCCTTAGTTATTGATGCCTGTACTAGGGGGAAAGGCTTACCTCTATCTGTGACCCTCAGAACTCAAACTCAATCAAATGCATCCCAGCCCACTCTTGCCTACAGTCCCCAGCCTTCTCTGTTCTAACATAATCATCCCCAACATATTCAGTCTCTGTTTGTAGCTGAATTGCTTCTCCCAGGAAAGATCCTGCTTAATTTCTGCTGCACAGTCTCTTGTACAATCATATCCCTCCTATCATGTGGAGACAAAACTGAACGGAGTATTCCAGAGGTAGTAGGAACTGCAGATGCTGGAGAATCTGAGATAACAAGGTGTAGAGCTGGATGAACACAGCAGGCCAAGCAGCATCAGAGGAGAAGGGAAGCAGACGTTTCGGGCCTAGACCTTCTTCAGAAAAAGAAGCAAAGTCTAGGCCTGAAACATCAGCTTTCCTGCTCCTCAGATGCTGCTTGGCCTGCTGTATTCATCCAGCTCTACACCTTGTTATCTCAGAGTACTCAGGCTGTGCCCTATCTAATGGGAGACATAATTCTGGAATAAATACCTTGCCATTGTATTCAATACCTTGATTGAAAAAAGCGTGGATCCGATATGTTTTCTTAAACATCTTCTGAACACAACTACTCCTGATTAACTGTTCCAATACAGTGACATCCCATAAATATACACTTTGCAAATACAAATATAGTGAAGTGTATTGCCTCATCGGCAATTCTAGCAGCAGGAAGATAACCCCAATTTTAGCTGTAACGGAGAAAGAAACAAGATCTTCCAACTCCAGCTTCCAGAAAATAAAACCAGGATAAAATACAACTCTTAAAGCCATTTTCTCATCAGCTTTGAACATAAGACCATCATCCTTCTTTCGGAAGCTCTGTCAATTTCCATGATCTGTGTCATTTTGTTGTTAAAACTCCTGGCAGTTGGAACAATTTCTCTTTATTTTCTCTGTCAGAGCCCTTTATCATTTCTATCATCACCCAATATCATGCTGACTCTCCCTATTCCAAGGCAAACAACACCAACCACTTTGATTTTTTCTCATCAAAGTGAATAAGAGGGATTCAAATGATTTAAGACAGAGATTGAATTGAAAAGGTGCGATAAATTCAAGATAAACAGTAACAACAGAGTGCCTGTGGGATGCTGCAGTAGCGAATGATGCATGAACCAGTAATAATTGTTATTGGGCAGGACCAGTGCTTTGCTAGTACTAGCCCAGGTTATGTCAGCTGTAGAGCCATGACCAGTAACATCGTAAACAAATCATATCGTTAATGTGCTTATCAGGGGTCAACAGGAATGTAGATTTGAAGTTAGAAGCATATTTTATTGAATGGGCCAGCAGAATGAGGGGCTAAATGGCCTACTCCTGCTCCAAATGTATGTCCTTATTCAGTTTCAATATTGAAAATACAGACATTACAGGCAGTACTTGGATTGTCAATGGTTTTACAAGTCAGTGTGCCAGACTGTGGGGTGCCACGGTGGCTCTGTGGTTAGCACTGCTGCCTCACAGCATCTGGGACCTGGGTTCAGTTCCAACCTCAGGGTACTGCCTGCGTGGATTTTGCACCTTCTCCCTGTGTCTGTGTGGGTTTCTTCCAGGTGCTCCTGTTTCCTCACATAGTCCAAAAATTTCCAGGTAGGGTGGTTAGCCATTCTAAATTTCCCATAGTGTTCAGGGATGTGTCACATGGGTGGGTTATCGGGAGTGGGAATGGGTCTGGGTCGGATGTTCCAAGGGTCAGTGTGGACTTGTCAGGCCAAAGGGCCCGTTTCTACATTGCAGGGATTCAGTGATTCAATCTAGAACACAGTGTAGGGCAATATAAAGGAGCTTTTTGTACACACATGCGATGTTAGTAGATTGGGTATGTAAAGTTATAGCCTGCTATGTCATCACTTTCAGAAATATGACCATTTGTAACTTGGCCTTTTGTAAGAAACATTTTGCAACTAACATCTCATTACAATAAAAGTTCACTTTTTTCTGATCATATGAGTGAGGAACAAGCAGGGTTTCTGAAAGAACAAGTGGCAACTGGGGGGCTATCCACTTTGGGGAGGGTTAATAACAAGGGGATGCTGTTTTAAGGTAACGAGCAGAAGGTTTAGAGGAGGTTTGAGAAATATTGTTTGCACCCAATTCTTGTGGCAATATGGAACTGACTCCCTGAAAGGTTGGTAAAGGTAGGAAAGCTCATCGATGAAGTATTAACATGAACACATGAAACACCTTAGTGTGATATGAGATAGAAAGAGCTGCACACGCTGAAGTCAGAGATAACACAGTGTGGAGCTGGAGGAACACAGCAGGCCTGGCAGCATTGGAGGAGCATCTTAGTATGCAAGGTCATGTGCCAAGTGCTAAAAAATGTGATGAGAATAGAAGGATGTTTGATGCTCAGCAAAGTCACAATGGGCCGAAGGGCCTGCGTCTGAGCTGGAAAAGTCTATGAATATAAAATGCTGTGTCATATCTGTCCTGGACAACCAGTCATGTTGAACTCAAAACATTAGCTCTGTTTCTGCATACACCAGTGCAGCACTTTGTATTTATTTGTAAATATCCACATATGGTCAGAGTTTAATCACAATAAGGCCTGCTGTCTAAAATTATCATTAACTGTGAACACAGCAGGGGACTAACAAAGGCATTTACTGCTCAGGGATTGGTATGTGAAGTGAATGTCAAGTTCTGCCCTTAGAATATTGACACCCAACTCTGGATGACGCAAGTCTTTAAGTATTACCATCTATTCAATCCTTTTAAACTGATGCAACAGATATTCAAGAAGGTGAATGGAATGTGGGACCCGATATAACAGTATCAGAGTGGGGAGATCTTACTGCAGCTGTACGATAGTCTGGAGAGACCTCATCTGGGTTTCTAATATCACTTCATCAGAGACAGCTCAGACATGGAGGGATTGCATTATGAGCAAAGATTGAACAGCTTGGGAATTGCCTCACTGGAGTTTGGAAGAATAAAAGGTGATCTCTTTGAAACGTATTGGATTCTTAAGGAGTACGCCAGTTAAACACAAAGAGGATGTTTCCCTTTATGGGAGAGTCCAAGACAAAAGGACATGGTCTCAAATCAAGGGGCACCAATTCAAGATAGAGACGAGGAGGATCCTCTTAATCAGAGTTATGCTTTTATAGAGAGGACTGTGCCTGCACTACTTATGTATACTTAAGGTTAAACTAGAAAGGTTCTGGGTTAGTCGGAAATTCAAAGTTTACGAGGAAAGGGCAGAAAAGTGGATGTGGGGAATGGCGGGTCAGCCATGATCCTACTGAAAGGTGGAACGGACGTGAGGGGCCGAATGGCCTTCCCCTACTTCTAATGATCTAGGATGTAGTCATTGGTAAATGTTGAAGAAAAGATTTAAAAATAAACCTTCTCAACATTCTATGGAGCAAAATACAAAAATATTCCTCAAGAAAAGCTTTGCTTCATTAATTGACACAACTTGACAATCATAGCCAGGGGATACTGAACTCCGTTCCTCAGTTCTTGTTTGAACTTTCTCTGAGTCAGTACATAAATAAAGGTGTTTGTGCAGCAACTCAACAGTTGTAACATTGAGCCAATTTCTGAGACAAATGTAGGCAGAGAAATAATAGTCCAAATTTTCCCCAAGTAATCCAAGCGTCTCCATATCGAAGACACCATGAAGACGGCCCATAGCAACATGAAATTTCCCGATATAACAAACAGCAAAATCATGGATTTCCTTCTGTTTCCCATCTCCTGGTCTTTGTGGCTCTCACTTTGGCCCTGACCCTGCAGCCTCCTGCGGGCTCTGCTGGCCACGATAATATGCCTGACTGTCAATGCATTGAACAGCAAAATCAGGAGAAAGGGAATAAATGGTGTCAAAATGTAATGCATTAATTCAATGACAAACCAGGCCAAAGAACGAGACACTTCTAAAGTGACACGACAAAACCTGGAATATCCGATACCTGCTCATATGTTTTGTGCTTTTTTTCTGTTTCTGTGACAGGTTTCTGCCTCATGTTGTACAATGAAATGCTTTTGGTGTCCTGCTTTCTAACTCCATTCAGCTGCAAGGAAATTCACTCCATGTTTTGCTGTTGCATCCACCCAAGCAATGACAATGAACAAAAGACCCAACTTCTGTACATTTGTGTTGAACTGTGCATGTGAATGTTTGGGTTGTGATGTCTCCCAACTTTGTTAATATCCCAGGCAATGCATTCTGGACCCCAAACACCCTCTTGGTAAACGCCCAGCCCTATGATTAAAATTATGTCCCTCATTATCGTCTCTTCCACTCAGGGCATCAGCATCTTCCCATTCAATCTGCCATGCCCCTCATAATCTTATCCACCTCCGTCAGGTCTCCCTCAATCTTCTCTGCTTGAAAGAAGACAACCTGAGCATATCCAGCCTCCCCTCAAAGCTAAAATGTTCCCCTTCCCAGACAATATCCTGTTTAATCTTCCCTGCATCCCCCTTCCCGCGGTGTAATCATATCATTTCTGTAGTGCAATGTTGAGAAGTGCACACAGTACTCTGGTTGTGGCCCAACAAAAACCCATTCAACTCCACCATGACGTGCCTGCTCTCATAGTCCGTGCCATGATCAATAAAGGTAATTGTCTTATATTCCATCTTAACTACTGCATTAAGCGGTGTTGGCATCATCAGGGATCTGATGTTAAAGTTAAAATATTCCCCATCCCAGACAACATCCTGTTTAATCTCCCCTGCATCCCCTCCAGTGCAAACACATTCTTTCTATCGTGCAATGTTGAGAAGTGCACATTGTCCTCCAGCTGTCTCCCAACCAAAACCCATTCAACTCCACCATCATAGTCTGTGCAAATATCAATAAAGGTAATTGTTCCACATTCCATCTTAACTACTGTATTAAGCAGTGTTGGCATCATCAGAGATCTGTGGACAAGCACCCCTCGATCCCTCTGTTCCTCTGAGCTTCCAAGTGTCTTTCCATGCATTGAGTATCTCCTTGTGCTGTCCCTTCTTTCTAAGTTCATTACCTCACATTTAGCAGAGTAAAAGTTCATCTGCCACAGTTCTACCGATTTGACTGACTATCTCCTATAAACTAAGGCATTCTTCCTCCATTAGACACCCTTGTGTCTTCACAAAATTACTTGTCACTCCCCTCACATTCCTGTTTTTTTTGTGTGGAACACCAGCAATAAGAAATGCCGAACTGATCTCTGCAGAATGTCACTTGACACCAGCCTCCTGTCATACAAACAGCCTTCTACCACCAGCATCTGCTTCCTACCTCTGGGACAATCTTGGATCAATGCTGGAACTGCATTTTGGAGGATACCAGATTATTGAGAGTGGCAAGTCTCATTTATTAGTTTTATTCTTATTTTTCTTCTTGTAATAAAATCCTGAATTAATAAAAAGTACGTACACTGTTGTAGACTAATCAAAATATCCAACTGAATCACCAATGTTTCAATCTTCCAACATTACTTGACTGGCTTCCATACTGTCACCATATCCATAGTTACAGCTAAAGCACCCTCTTTAATGGGCTCATAAGCCATTCTGTTTAAGTTGTTCATGGATGGGCAACACATTGATCCTGTTGTCCTAATCGAGAAAGCATAGACAGGGAGATGATGGCCTTGCTGGACATTCAATCCAGAAATCCAACTAATATTCTGGGGTTAAAATAGTATCAGAGATAATGGGAACTGCAGATGCTGGAGAGTTACAAGATAATAAAATGTGAGGCTGGATGAACACAGCAGGCCAAGCAGCATCTCAGGAGCACAAAAGCTGACGTTTCGGGCCTAGACCCTTCATCAGAGAGGGGGATGGGGAGAGGGAACTGGAATAAATAGTGAGAGAGGTGGAGGCGGACCGAAGATGGAGAGTAAAGAAGATAGGTGGAGAGAGTATAGGTGGGGAGGTAGGGAGGGGATAGGTCAGTCCAGGGAAGACGGACAGGTCAAGGAGGTGGGATGAGGTTGGTAGGTAGATGGGGGTGCGGCTTGGGGTGGGAGGAAGGGATGGGTGAGAGGAAGAACTGGTTAGGGAGGCAGAGACAGGTTGGACTGGTTTTGGGATGCAGTGGGTGGGGGGGAAGAGCTGGGCTGGTTGTGTGGTGCAGTGGGGGGAGGGGACGAACTGGGCTGGTTTTGGGATGCAGTGGGGGAAGGGGAGATTTTGAAACTGGTGAAGTCCACATTGATACCATTAGGCTGCAGGGTTCCCAGGCGGAATATGAGTTGCTGTTCCTGCAACCTTCGGGTGGCATCATTGTGGCAGAGCAGGAGGCCCATGATGGACATGTCATCGAGAGAATGGGAGGGGGAGTGGAAATGGTTTGCGACTGGGAGGTGCAGTTGTTTGTTGCGAACTGAGCGGAGGTGTTCTGCAAAGCGGTCTCCAAGCCTCCGCTTGGTTTCCCCAATGTAGAGGAAGCCACACCGGGTACAGTGGATGCAGTATACCACATTGGCAGATGTGCAGGTGAACCTCTGCTTAATGTGGAATGTCATCTTGGGGCCTGGGATAGGGGTGAGGGAGGAGGTGTGGGGTCAAGTGTAGCATTTCCTGTGGTTGCAGGGGAAGGTGCCGGGTGTGGTGGGGTTGGAGGGCAGTGTGGAGCGAACAAGGGAGTCACGGAGAGAGTGGTCTCTCCGGAAAGCAGACAGGGGTGGGGATGGAAAAATGTCTTGGGTGGTGGGGTCGGATTGTAGATGGCGGAAGTGTCGGAGGATGATGCGTTGTATCCGGAGGTTGGAAGGGTAGTGTGTGAGAATGAGGGGGATCCTCTTTGGGCGGTTGTGGCGGGGGCGGGGTGTGAGGGATGTGTTGCGGGAAATATGGGAGACGCGGTCAAGGGCGTTCTCGATCACTGTGGGGGGAAAGTTGCGGTCCTTGAAGAACTTGGACATCTGGGATGTGCGGGAGTGGAATGTCTTATCGTGGGAGCAGATGCGGCGGAGGCGGAGGAATTGGGAATAGGGGATGGAATTTTTGCGGGAGGGTGGGTGGAAGGAGGTGTATTCTAGGTAGCTGTGGGAGTCGGTGGGCTTGAAATGGACATCAGTTACAAGCTGGTTGCCTGAGATGGAGACTGAGAGGTCCAGGAAGGTGAGGGATGTGCTGGAGATGGCCCAGGTGAACTGAAGGTTGGGGTGGAAGGTGTTGGTGAAGTGGATGAACTGTTCGAGCTCCTCTGGGGAGCAAGAGGCAGCGCCGATACAGTCATCAATGTACCGGAGGAAGAGGTGGGGTTTGGGGCCTGTGTAGGTGCGGAAGAGGGACTGTTCCACGTAACCTACAAAGAGGCAGGCATAGCTGGGGCCCATGCGGGTGCCCATGGCCACCCCCTTAGTCTGTAGGAAGTGGGAGGAGTCAAAAGAGAAGTTGTTGAGGGTGAGGACGAGTTCAGCTAGGCGGATGAGGTTGTCGGTGGAGGGGGACTGGTTCTGGCCTGCGGGACAGGAATAAGCGGAGGGCCTTGAGGCCATCTGCATGCGGAATGCAGGTGTATAGGGACTGGACATCCATGGTAAAGATGAGGTGTACTATTTTAATCTCACTGCGAAGCCTCTTCCAGGGATGCCTAACCTGAAGAAGTTACCCTTCTCCCTCCGGACCAACCTCAGGGAATCTCTTTCCCATTGCAACTCTCTTGTAATCTCTTCGGCCTTGAAACTGCTCGACCATGTCCTGAAGCAAACCAGGTACCACAGCCACATCACCTTCCTCAGCACCTGCCTACGGAGCCAGATCATCCCCAAGGGACTACAGTCTACATTTCAGCCTTCCCAATTTGGCCCCAACCGTGACCACCTCTACACCCAGAATATCCAGACCCTTCAGAAGCCTTTCTCCCTGCGAGTCCTGAAACAGACACTCGCAGCCATGCGCCGGCACCTCCACACACTGCAATCCAGCCTGCCCCAGCTCAGAGCCTCCCTCTCCCAGACCTGCAAAGGACCCCTGCTGTTTTTTATCCTCCGCAGGATCCACAGACTGAACACCCAGTTTCACTCAGCTTTACTGGACACCAAAAATCGTAAGTAGAACCAACTCACTGGCCCCTGCCACCCACAAGAGGATTCCTGCGCCTCCCAAATCCCGAGTCTGTCCCTGTCCCTGCCCCTCCCCTACCATGCACCCGCCGCCATTGACCATGAGGACACGGCCGGAGACCCCACCCATGACGTCACATCCGCCTCCGCCGGCCACAGAACTTCCGGAACCGCTGCTACAGTCACCACCTCCACTTCCAGGTACAACACCTCACACACCACCCTCACCGCAGCTGCTGCCGCCCACCCCGATCCTCCAACCGCCGACGGAACCCCGCCCACAGCCGACGCCGACGGAACCCCACCCACAGCCGACGCCGACGGAACCCCACCCACAGCCGACGCCGACGGAACCCTGCCCACGGCCGAGGACCTCACCGCTCCGCCCACTACATCCACAGCCAGCACCCCGAGAGAAGACAGCCACACTGAGCCCTGCCGCATGTTCACCATCCCCCCAGACCTTCCATTGACTGAGGACGAATGGTCAGTCCTTAGTAAGGGGCTCACCTTTGTCCCCCTACAACCACACATCAACGAATACCAGTCACGGTTGGAAATAGAGCAGTTTTTCCGCCGTCTTCGCCTCCATGCCTACTTCTTCAACCGGGAACCTAACCCTCCCTCCACTGACCCCTTCATCCGCTTCCAACACAAGTCCTCCTCCTGGACACCACCCCCAGGCCTCCTACCCTCCCTTGACCTCTTCATCTCTAACTGCCGTCGAGACATTTACTGCCTCAACCTCTCCACCCCTCTCACCCACTCCAACCTCTCCCCTGCAGAACGGGCAGCCCTCCGCTCCCTCTGCTCCAACCCCAACATCACCATCAACCCCGCAGACAAGGGAGGCACAGTGGTAGTATGGCGCACTGACCTCTACATCGCCGAGGCCAGACGCCAACTCTCTGACACCACCTCCTACCGCCCCCTCGATCATGACCCCATACCCGAGCACCAAACCATCATCTCCAACACCATTCATGACCTCATCACCTCAGGGGACCTCCCACCCACAGCCTCCAACCTCATTGTTCCCCAACCCCGCACGGCCCGTTCCTATCTCCTTCCCAAAATCCACCTCCTCCAGGACTTCCAATTCCCTGGCCCCCAACACCTCATTTTCACCATGGACGTCCAGTCCCTATACACCTGCATTCCGCATGCAGATGGCCTCAAGGCCCTCCGCTTCTTCCTGTCACGCAGGCCAGAACCAGTCCCCCTCCACCGACAACCTCATCCGCCTAGCTGAACTCGTCCTCACCCTCAACAACTTCTCTTTTGACTCCTCCCACTTCCTACAGACTAAGGGGGTGGCCATGGGCACCCGCATGGGCCCCAGCTATGCCTACCTCTTTGTAGGTTATGTGGAACAGCCCCTCTTCCGCACCTACACAGGCCTCAAACCCCACCTCTTCCTCCGGTACATTGATGACTGTATCGGCGCCGCCTCTTGCTCCCCAGAGGAGCTCGAACAGTTCATCCACTTCACCAACACCTTCCACCCCAACCTTCAGTTCACCTGGGCCATCTCCAGCACATCCCTCACCTTCCTGGACCTCTCAGTCTCCATCTCAGGCAACCAGCTTGTAACTGATGTCCATTTCAAGCCCACCGACTCCCACAGCTACCTAGACTACACCTCCTCCCACCCACCCTCCCGCAAAAATTCCATCCCCTATTCCCAATTCCTCCGCCTCTGCCGCATCTGCTCCCACGATAAGACATTCCACTCCCGCACATCCCAGATGTCCAAGTTCTTCAAGGACCGCAACTTTCCCCCCACAGTGATCGAGAACGCCCTTGACCGCGTCTCCCGTATTTCCCGCAACACATCCCTCACACCCCGCCCCCGCCACAACCGCCCAAAGAGGATCCCCCTCATTCTCACACACCACTCTTCCAACCTCCGGATACAACGCATCATCCTCCGACACTTCCGCCATTTACAATCTGACCCCACCACCCAAGACATTTTTCCATCCCCACCCCTGTCTGCTTTCCGGAGAGACCACTCTGTCCGTGACTCCCTTGTTCGCTCCCCACTGCCCTCCAACCCCACCACACCCGGCACCTTCCCCTGCAACCACAGGAAATGCTACACTTGACCCCACACCTCCTCCGTCACTCCTATCCCAGGCCCCAAGATGACATTCCACATTAAGCAGAGGTTCACCTGCACATCTGCCAATGTGGTATACTGCATCCACTGTACCCGGTGTGGCTTCCTCTACATTGGGGAAACCAAACGTCGGCTTGGAGACCGCTTTGCAGAACACCTTCGCTCAGTTCGCAACAAACAACTGCACCTCCCAGTCGCAAACCATTTCCACTCCCCCTCCCATTCTTTAGATGACATGTCCATCATTGGCCTCCTGCACTGCCACAATGATGGCACCCGAAGGTTGCAGGAACAGCAACTCATATTCCGCTTGGGAACCCTGCAGCCCAATGGTATCAATGTGGACTTCACCAGCTTCAAAATCTCCCCTTCCCCCACCGCATCCCTAAACCAGCCCAGTTCGTCCCCTCCCCCCACTGCACCACACAACCAGCCCAGCTCTTCCCCTCCACCCACTGCATCCCAAAACCAGTCCAACCTGTCTCTGCCTCCGTAACCGGTTCTTCCTCTCACCCATCCCTTCCTCCCACCCCAAGCCGCACCCCCATCTACCTACCAACCTCATCCCACATCCTTGACCTGTCCGTCTTCCCTGGACTGACCTATCCCCTCCCTACCTCCCCACCTATACTCTCTCCACCTATCTTCTTTACTCTCCATCTTCGGTCCGCCTCCCCCTCTCTCCCTATTTATTCCAGTTCCCTCACCCCATCCCCCTCTCTGATGAAGGGTCTAGGCCCGAACCACAGCTTTTGTGATCCTGAGATGCTGCTTGGCCTGCTGTGTTCATCCAGCCTCACATTTTATTATCTTAATATTCTGGGGCCTGGGTTAGAACCCTGCAGTGGCAGATTGTGGAATTTGAATGTAATAAAAATCTGGAGTTTACAGTCAAATAATGAATACATTGTTGGCTGTCATCTACCAAAGAAAAATTGATTCACTGATAGCATTTAGGGAAGAAAAACTGTCACCCTAACCTGGTCTGGCCTACATGTGACTCCAGCTGTGTGGGTGAGGGCTGGGCGAGAAGGACTAGGCCAGACAATGGCATCCCTATCCCATGATTCAATACAAAAATCAGGTATAAACTCCACACAATTGTTGAAACCGAGTATTCCAGGCTGTTTAGGTAATTGAAGCAAGGAACCAAAAAATTGGCGAAGGAGACAGATTTAAGCAGCACATAGGCACACTGAACAAATGGTAGTGATTTTAGAATTTGTGAATTTCATATTGTTGCAACTTTTGTGTTTGTTGCTTCTCAGAAGATGCTATCAAATTCCTGAGCAGATTCATTCTCACATGAATAGAAAGGGGCAGGACAATCATTTAATGATATGATATAACTCACACAGCGGAGGGGAAGTCCTTTTACCATCAATGCTGGCCCATTACTTCAGAGGCACAGGCACATCTCGAGGGATCCGCATTTGATTCTTACCATGGCAGGAGTGGAACTTCAATTTCATAAAAATCTGGAATGTGGAGTCCAATGAGGACAGGAAATCTACTGCCAATTGTTGGAGGAAAACAGATCATATGATTCATTAATTCCCTTCAGGGAAGCAAATCTGATGTCCTTTCCTGGTCTGGTTCACATGTGACACCAGACTCACAGTGATGTGAATGAGTCTCAACTTCTACCTGGGCAATTACAGATCAGCAATAAATATTGTCCTAGCTGGGGATATCTGCGTCACTTGAATAATTGTATTTTTAAAAGCAGTCCATTTCACCCACTGTACCTGAAATTATTTGTAATAGCTTTTGGAATTGTCCCAACAACTTTCACTTGATCCCTGAAATTCGAGAGGTTTATCCAAACTTCAGGAGTTACGTAGCTGTAAGTGTGTCATGAATAAAGGCTCAGGACTTCAGATGCACCCTGATCCAAGTGAGTTTGGACAAACACACAGGGAGTGCAGGATGAGTCTTCCAAATGATTTGGAAATCAACATTTTCAATTTCTGTCAACTGAGTGTCAAACTAGTTCAGGGATTAGCAAAAAGAGTAAAGTGCAAAACATTGATTAGGCCACAGCTGGGGTGTTGTGTTCAGTTCTGGTCATAATATACAGAAAGGAAGTGTCACAAGGCTATAGGTTAGCGTTCAACCCTGGGACTCTTGTGGATTTAAAGTAGCTTTGTCAGGGCAGAGCTGATGGACCAAAGACCCTCTTCGGTCCTGTATGATTTCTGTGATAGTCCCAGAGGGTGGTGAATCTGTGGTATTCTTTACTGCAGAGGACTTTAGAGGCTGGGTCCCTCTGCATGTTCAAAGATGAGATAGACCTTTAATCAGTGAAGGTATCGAGGGTTGTGGGGAAACGGTATGAAAGTGGAGTTGAGGATTACCTGATCAGCCGTGATCTCATTGAATGGTGGATCATACTCAGTGGTCGGAATGGCTAAGTCTAACAGTTGTAGGACTGACCAGAGGAACTTTGGAATGTATTAGTCTTTAAACTGAAGGAGCAGTGGGCTTCTGACAGGAAGAATACAGAATGTGGGGATTGACTAAGGATTAAACAGCACACCAATTTTTACCAAACGTGCCAATCTGAGATGGTTGTAGAAGATAACATGCAACAACACACTTGACAGTAGCATTGGTCACACTCGGGATTAGTTGTATATATTTTCTGATCATCTCACAGTGATTGTCGAACAAAGAAACGGGAGAATAAGTGACAATATAAGTGATTCTGAAAGCCATTTTCTGGGTTGTAATCTTGATAATATATGTTGCAGAGTTTAAGAAACTAAAAATTGGAATAGCTTTCCTTGTGAAATACTATACCAACGAAAAAGAAATGAACTTTAGTCTGTAATGTAAGGTGTCTGTCTTTAAAATTGGATCTCAAAAACTAATGGCATACGGGTTTTGGTTCCTTTGTGAAGGCATTAAAATGTGTAACTTTCTTTCCATAAACGTGGCCAAATTCTCAATGTATCAGAGGTCAGTAAACCTCTGGAGAGTCAATGGAAGATGTTTGTGCTGTGTGCCATTTATAACTAGGTGTGTAATCATTGAGGACTCGGATCTATTTTGTGGTTTTGGATAATCAAGGATTGATTGTGAAGTAGGAATCTATTTTGGAGGGCACTTGACTGGGATTAAAAGCATAACGTGTTATCCCTGCTGTAAAGGAGTTTGGACCAGTTCAGGAAAAGAAATAATCAGCTTATTAGAAATTTAGTTTGTGTAATTTCCAGACCAGGTTGGTTAGAAATGTGCAGACTGTTGAAAAGTAAGAGTGTCTCAGCTCTTCGTTTTGTAAGAATTCATGCAAGAAGACTTCACAGTTCACAGGACAGAACTGGGAAACATCAATTGGTTTCAGATGAAGGGACATTTACTCTGGATTTGCTTCCATAATGCCAACAGATAAAACAAAATTGCTTTGTTGTTTTGGTTAAGATCTTTCAAACCCTGTTCCCTATTTAGATTGTGATAATGGGAACTGCAGATGCTGGAGAATCCAAGATAAAAAAGTGTGGAGCTGGATGAACACAGCAGGCCAGGCAGCATCTCAGGAGCACAAAAGCTGACGTTTTGGGCCTAGACCCTTCATCAGAGAGGGGCATGGGGAGAGGGAACTGGAATAAATAGGGAGAGAGGGGGAGGCGGACCGAAGATGGAGTGAAAACAAGACAGGTAGAATGGAGAGTATAGGTGAGGAGGTAGGGAGAGGATAGGTCAGTCCAGGGAAGACGGACAGGTCAAGGAGGCGGGATGAGGTGGTAGGTAGGAAATGGATGTGCGGCTTGAGGTGGGAGGAAGGGATGGGTGAGAGGAAGAACAGGTTAGGGAAGCAGAGACGGGCTGGGCTGGTTTTGGGATGCAGTTGGGCGGAGGGGAAGAACTGGGCTGGTTTTGGGATGCAGTGGGGGAAGGGGGAGATTTTGAAGCTTGTGAAGTCCACATTGATACCATTGGGCTGCAGGGTTCCCAAGCGGAATATGAGTTGCTGTTCCTGCAACCTTTGGGTGGCATCGTTGTGGCACTGCAGGGGCCCATGATGGACCTGTCGTCTGAGGAATGGGAGGGGGAGTTGAAATGGTTTGTGACCGGGAGGTGCAGTTGTTAGTTGCGAACCGAGTGGAGGTGTTCTGCAAAGTGGCCCCCAAGCCTCCGCTTGGTTTCCCCAATGTAGAGAAAGCCATACCAGGTGCAATGGATACAATATACCACATTGGCAGATGTGCAGGTGAACATCTGCTTGATATGGAAGGTCGTCTTTGGGCCTGGGATGGGGGTGAGTGAACAGGTGTGGGGGCAAGTGCAGCACTTCCTGCATTTGCTGGAGAAGGTGCTGGGTATGGTGGGGTTGGAGAGGAGTGTGGAGCGGACAAGGGAGTCATGGAGAGAGTGGTCTCTCCGGAAGGCAGACAAGGGTGGGGATGGAAAAATAGCTTGGGTGGTGGGGTCAGATTGTAGATGGCGGAAGTGTCAGAGAATGATACACTGTATCCGGAGGTTGGTGGGGTGGTATGTGAGAGCGAGGGGGAACCTCTGGGGGCGGTTGTGGCGGGGGCGGGGTGTGAGGGATGTGTTGCGGGAAATGCGGGAGACGCGGTCGAGGGCATTTTCGACCACTGCAGGGGGAAAGTTGCGGTCCTTGAAGAAGGTGGACATCTGGGATGTGCGGGAGTGGAATGCCTCATCCTGGGAGCAGATGCAGTAGAGGCGGAGGAATTCGGAATAGGGGATGGAATTTTTGCAGGAAGGTGGTTGGGAGGAGGTGTATTCTAGGTAGCAGTGGGAGCCAGTGGGCTTGAAATGGACATCAGTTTCTATCTGGTTACCTGAGATGGAGACTGATAGGTCCAGGAAGGTGAGGGATGTGTTGGAGATGACCCAGGTGAACTTGAGGTTGGGGTGGAAGGTGTTGGTGAAGTGGATGAACTGTTCGAGCTCCTCTTGGGAGCAAGAGGCGGCGCCGATACAGTCATCAATGTAACGGAGGAAGAGATGGGGTTTGGGGCCTGTATAGGTGCAGAAGAGGGACTGTTCCACGTAACCTACAAAGAGGCAGGCATAGCTTGGGCCCATGCGGATACCCATGGCCAACCCCTTTGCCTGTAGGAAGTGGGAGAAATTGAAGGAGAAGTTGTTGAGAGTGAGGATGAGTTCAGCTAGGCGGATGAGGGTGTTGTTGGAGGGGGATTAGTCGGGCCTGTGGGGCAGGAAGAAGTGGAGGGCCTTGAGGCCATCTGCATGAGGAATACAGGTGTATAGGGACTGAACGTCCCCTTCCCTGAATCTCCCTTTCCCCCACTGCATCCCAAAACCAGCCCTGTCCTTCTCCTCCCCCCACTGCATCCCAAAACCAGCCCATCCCGTCTCTGCTTCCCTAACCAGTTCTTCCTCTCACCCATCCCTTCCTCCCAACTCAAGCCGCACCTCCATCTCCTACCTACTAGCCTCATCCCATCTCCTTGACCTGTCCATCTTCCCTGGACTGACCTATCCCTTCCCTACCTCCCCACCTATACTCTCCTCCCCACCTATCTTCTTTTCTCTCCATCTTCGGTCCGCCTCCCCCTCTCTCCCTATTTATTCCAGAACCCTCACCGCAACCCCTCTCTGATGAAGGGTCTAGGCCCGAAACGTCAGCTGTTGTGCTCCTGAGATGCTGCTTGGCCTGCTGTGTTCATCAAGCCTCACACTATGTTATCCCAATTTAGATAGCTTGTTTTTTTCTTTCAATTTAGGGTTTACCTTTACTATTATTAAAGAAAATCTGCCGCCTCAGGTGACGATGTTTCAGCAAGTTACCACAATGTTGAATATATAGATAACAAATCCACGTCTCATTATCAGAACTGATGTCGTCCATAGTAAAGTCAGAACTAAGCAGAACCACACAAATAATGCTAGCTTTAGACTTTTACTCAGACGGTGTCACTACAAAAAGCAATTTCCGACATCAAGGGATTTCATTGTATCAGACAGAGATGAAATGAAATTGAATACTTTCACGATGAAAATATGAATTGAATAATAACAAACTGTAGTAAATCTGAGACATCTATCTTCAGTAATCAGCAACAGTAAATGGGTCTAAAGACTGGAGAGACAGGAAACAGAGGTCGTTCACCATCATAACATCAGGAACATATATGCCACTTGCCGGCTGTGATTAACTTGTACAACAAGCAAATACTGACTGTGCACGTTCAACACTGTTTTTTCTGTGGCCCCCAGGCTCAGTGACCAAAGTCGAGTACAAAGTTTCTCTGAGGAGGATGATTTACCAGTACAGTTTGGGAGAGAGTTTGATCAGCACTTGGAACTTAAAATGGTTACATGAAGGGAACAAGGAAACAGAACTGAAATATGGAATGGACGGGAGAAGGCAGGAAAGAAAGAAACAAAGAAGGAAAGGAAGAAAGAAAGAAAGAAGGAAAGAAAGACTCTGGAAATAAAGAAAGAAAGAAGGAAAGAATGCAAGAAAGAAAGAAAGAAAATCAAGAAAGAAGCAAATAAAGACAGGTTTAAAGCAAGGGAAAAAAAGAAACACAAACAGCAAGAGAAAAATAAACTAAGGATGAAAGAGAAAAGAGAGAAAGAAATAAAGAGACAAAAAGAAAGAAACAAAGCACTTCTATTTTAAGGATGCCCCAAATCTGTTTAATACCAGTGGAATATTGCCGAAAAGTGGCTCTGCTTTGCACGTAGAAAACTGAATTCATCAAAGAATGTACAACAAAGAATAAAAGCAAAAGCACATGCTGTTACTCTGATGTGATGGATGTACCATCTTGAGCTCATGACTTACCTGGGACACCAACAGCAGCCAAGATGGGGTAGTAGATCTTTTGTATATCGTAAAGCGTCCATAAAATCTTGAGTCTGGTGAGGAAACCGAGAGACATGTTTTTCTTTCGATGTAATTGATGCTTTGGTGGACAATCTAGAGGCTGAGTGCAGTCCTTCACTGGTTACATTGAGAAGAGTCAACATATTTATCACAGAGAGAATCCACCCAGCCAGAAAATCTGGTCCCATGATAACGGAGGAGACGAACGATCATGAAGCAAACAGACTGAGCCAACTTTCCAACTGAAGCTAGTAACAAAGGCTTACAACTAACATAGAATATTAAAAACATAGAAAATTACAGCACAGTACAGGTCCCTTGGCCCTTGATGTTGTGCCGACCTGTGAAATCAATCTGAAGCCCATCTAACATATACTATTCCATTATCATCCATATGTTTATCCAATGACCATTTAAATGCCCTTAAAGTTGGCGAGTCTACTACTGTTGCAGGCAGGGCTTTCCATGCCCTGACTACTCTCTGAGTAATGAACCTACCTCTAACTTCTCTCCTATATCTATCACACCTCAACTTAAAGCTATGTCCCCTCGTGCTCGCCATCACCATCCAAGGAAAAAAGGCTCTCACTGTCCACCCTATCTAATCCTCTGATCATTGTGTATACCTCTATTACATAGCCTCTTAACCTTCTTCTCTCCAATGAAAACAGCCTCAAGTCCTTCAGCCTTTCCTCATAAGACCTTCCCTCTGTGCCAGGCAACATCCTGGTAAATCTCCTCTGCACCCTTTCTAATGTTTCCACATCCTTCATATGATGCAGCAATTAGAACAGTTTGCAATACTCCAAGTGCGGCCCACCAGAGTTTTGTATATCGGTAAATGATCTCGTGGCTCCAAAACTCAATCCTTCTACCAATAAAACCAAACGCTGTTACGCTTTCTTAACAACCCTGTCAACCTGGGTGGCAACTTTCAGGGATCTATGCACATGGGCACCGAGATCACTCTGCCCATCCATACTTCAAGAATCTTACCGTGAGCTATTACACTGTATTCCAGTCACTCCTTCCAAAGTGAATCACCTCACACTTTTCCACATTAAACTCATTTGCCAACTCTTAGCCCAGCTACACAATCATCTTTGCAATCCTTGCCTCTGTATCTCTAGAACTTTTCAGAGGCCTATAGAAAATTCCCAACGGGGTGTCCTCTCCTCTCCTGTTTCTAACCTCAGCCCATACTACCTCAGTAGACGAGTCCTCATCAAACATCCTTTCTGCCACCATCATACTGCCCTTGATTAATAATGACACACCTCCTCATCTTTTACTACCTCAGGAGGCGAGTCCCCTATCCACGTCTCTGAAATGGCCACAACATCGAAGTCCCAGGTACCAACCCATGCTGCAAGTTCACACACCTTATTCCCGATGCTCATGGCATTGAAGTAGACACAGTTCAAACCCCCTTCCTGCCTGCAGGGACTCTCCTGCGACCTTGAAACCTTAATCGTGACCTCACTCCTCTCCACCTCCTGTACACTGGAGCTACAATTCAGGCTCCCATCCCCCTGCTGAATTAGTATAAACCCACCCGAAGAATATGCCCAAATAGCCACCCCAGGACGTTGGTATCCCTCTGGCTCAGGTGTCGGGCATTCCCTTTGTAGAGGTCCCACCTACCCCAGATTGAGCCCCAATTATCCAGGTATCTGAATCCCTCCCTCCTGCACCATTCCTGTAGCCACGTGTTCAACTGCTTTCTTTCTCTATTCCTCACTATGCTAGCAGAGAGCACAGGTCACAAGCCAGAGATAACAACTCTGCTTGTTCTAGCTCTAAGCTTCCAACCTAGCTGCTTGTATTTCTGCCTTACATCCCAATCCCTCTTCCTACCAATCTTGCTGGTGCCGATGTGGGCCATGACTTAGGGCAGCTCCCCCTCACGCTTAAGGATCCCGAAAACATGATCCGAGACATCACGGACCCTGGCACCTGGGAAGCAACACACCAACTGTGAGTCTCTCTCTCATTCCCACAGAATCTCCTATCTGTCCCCCTAACTACCGAGTCCCCAATGACTAGTGCTCTCCTCATCTTCGCCCCTTCTCTTCTGAACATCAGGGACAGACTCTGTGCCAGAGTCCTCTCTCCCATGGCTTACCCCTGGTAAGTACCCCCACCCCCACCAGTATCCAAAACAGTATATTTGTTATAGAGGGGAATGGCCAGAGGGGATCCCTGCACTGTCTGCCTATTGTATTTCCCCTTCCTAACAGTCACCCAGACACCTTTTTCCTGTACCTTGCATGTGACAACCTACTTATAACTCCTCTCTATCACCCCCTCAGCATCCCAAATAATCTGAAGTTCATCAAGCTCCAGCTCTAGTTCCAGAACGCGGATTCTGAGGAGCTGGAGTCAGGTGCACTTCCTGCAGATGTAGTCATTGGGGACACTCCTGGTGACCCTTACCTCCCATATTCTGCACGAGGAGCATGCATCTTCACAAACATCCATTCCCACTGTTCCGAATTTCCAAACAGATAATTGAAAGAATAAATAACTGGTAACCTCATCAAATCGGCACTCAGAATTTATTTTCTTGGTTACAGTAGGAGGATGGGAGGGAGGGACCAACTAAGTCGTGTCACGGGTAAGGCATCCTCCCAAATGTACATATTGGAGAGAGAGAAAGATGACCTGACCTTCCCAGCGACACTCTGGCTCACGCTGCTGCTGCTGAAAAACAACGGCAATCAGAGAACAGCCCGTGACATTTCAAAATCTTCGTCCAAAACAGTCTGGCTCACTAGACTTGAGAAAGACGAGGGCTGATCTCATTGAAACTTGGAGAATACCGAGCAAACTAGACAGAGCGGATGTGGAGAAGGTGTTTCCAACATTCAGGAAGACCACTGTCCGAGGGCACAGCCTCAGAATGAATATACGAACCTTTCGAACTGAGATGAGGAGAATTTCTTCAGCCAGAGGGTGATGAACCTGTGGAACTCATTGCTGCAGAATGATGTCCAAGCCAAGTCACCAACTGTCCTGAAGATGCACATAGATAAGTTTGTGGTTAGTAAGGGGATCAAGTGTTACAGGCAGAAGGCAAGAGAATGCTTCTGAAAAACAGAAAACTCATGCTCGAATTGTGGATCTAATTCAATCTGCCAAAGAGTCTCATTCTACTCTTCTATCTTGTGGTCTTATGCACAGTTACGGTGGTTCCTCTGATGTATTCCCTTTCATTCACCCATGCGATGTGCGCATCACTGGCTGGGTCATCATTTTTTGACTGCCCTAAGTTGCCCTTTGAGAAGGGGGCAGTGAGCTTCCTTATTCAAGCCCCTACAGGATGGTCAGTGTGGACCCAATGGATTCTATGCAGTCCATGAGCTGTAGTTTGACACACAACATGGTGAGGGAGGGATTCCAGGATTTTAAGCCTGTGACATTGAAGGAATGATGACAGAATTCCAAGTCAGGACGGGGAGCGGCTTGCAGGGGAACTTGCATATTGTGGTGCTTCCATGTATCTGCTGGCCTTGTCCTTCTAGAGAGAGGTGGCTTGTGTCTGCAGGTTACTGTCCAAGGAGACATGGCGAAGTTCTGTGAAACATCTTGTGGATACAGTACACTCTGTTGCAGCTGAGCATCCACAGTGGAGTCAGCGGATACTTGTTGATGTGGAGATAATCAAGTGGGCTGTTTTGAATGATATCAAGCTTCTTGTGTTGTTGGAGCTGCACCCATCCAAGCAAGTGTTGATATTCAATCCTACTCCTGATTTGTGTCGTGTAGATGGTAGACAGAATTTGAAGAGCCCAACAGTGAGTTAGTTGCTGCATGATTCCTCGCTTCTGACTTAATGCACACTCTTAAACAGCAAGTTATACTAAAATTGTCTAAAGATCGATCTCAGGGAATCCGCCAAGACTAAAGATGAATTTTGTCGACTGTAGTGCCAAGGCCCAGAGGCAACGAAACAGCCCAAAGTGGGATCTGAGTCCCTGCCACAGGTGATGGTTGAAGTGGGTGTGTGGGGTATTTTTCTTAATTTTCTTTTGCTGTTAGCTTTTGGTTACCACCTTGGCCTGTCAGAGATGCTTAAAATGCTTGTTGCTTTTCTGGAAGTTTCATCTCAAAGTTGGATGGTGCAAGACATTCCCATCAATTAGTGGGATTGAAGCATCATTTTTACTCTCAGGAATACTTTGAGAATGTCCATGAAGCTTTTCATTTCCTCTCAGCATAATTAACTTGCCAATGCAGACCTCAGAGCCGAGAGCTTGTTTTGGAAATCTTGCGTCAGGCTTGGTGATGGTTTGGCCCAATTGTTTATCCCTAAAGCCATTCCTACAGTATGGTGATATTAACCTGAGAGACATTGGAACTTGTCTCCTGCCAAGGATTTGCAGGAGGTTGAAGAGCAGAGCGCAATCTAACAGGAATGCCATCCTCACAGCAGCAGCAAAGAAGATAGAAGAAGATTCTGAACTTTTACAATTTATTTTTGGATGTGAACATCTACAGTCCAGATGTTATTACTCATCCCACATTGCCCAGAGGGCAGCTCCATCTCAAACACATTGATATAGGTCTGGAGTCAGATATCGGCCAGATCAGGAAAGGATGGCAGATTTCCGTCCCTAAAGTGTGCAAGTGAATCTGATTGATTTTCTGGGAAGGTGAAATAATTTGGTGGTCAACTTTATACCCTTTTCATGGGATCTGCATCAAGGATAAAGACTACCTGGAACTGTACATCCTTAACAAGGAAGAAAATGCAGCCCAGGTTATGTTAAATTGACTAAGAGATGACATTAGGTCTGGAGGCTCATTCTTCCCTTGGTCTGTGATGTTTCTCTGGATATCAGTAACCTAAGGCAGTTGCAACAGTATCATGTGCTCAGTTGTTCTTTATAAAACCAAGATAGACGACAAAGTGCTGCAGTATTAGCAGTACATCACAAACTTGAGTAATACAGTACTTACAATTCCAGGGGATCCAGATGATATGGACTTGTCTGAGCATCAGACTGAAACAGGAGATCAGCCTGATCCACTTCCAGCTCCAATCCTGATCAGCTGACTCCTGCTCCAGAGATGGCTGTCACTCTGAGACACACTCTCCTGTGCTCGATTCCACATAAGAACTCTGTGTCATCAAACCAAGACAATGCCAAGCCCTCAGTGCTTGATCAGCTGTCCCCTTGCCCAGTCAGATGATCTGTCATTCACTATGACATTCACTCAGTTTCTCTGGAAATGGGCTAACCTCGTGGTTTTAATGGAGCTTGAGCTCACATTTCACTTGCTTCGGGCCGCAGCCACTTTCCTGTCACCCCATTGACTATGTCATGACACAGCATGACCCTATGGCCAACTAGACCTTATCATATATCGATCAAAAGAGGGTCACGCTGACCACATTGTGCCTGTTTTAATTCACATCGAGTGCACTGGAGCAGAGAAGGTTGATGGGTGACCTTAGTGAGAGTTATAAAATCATGAGAGGTGTAGATAAGGTGAATGTCTGGTGTCTTTTCCCTAGGCATAGGGGATTTCAAGATGAGGGGACATCCATGTAAGGTGAGAAGAGAAAGATTTTAAAAAGATGTCAGGGATATCTTTTACACAGAGAGTGGTTTGTATGTGGAATGAAATTACGGAGGAATTGGAACAGCGGTGATGGTGTCCAAAGCAAAATACAAAAGCATTGCAAAGAACTGATAGAGATGTCGAATAGATTTGAAGGGCCAGTGGGCAAATGAGAAAGTGGGAGTGACAGGGGAGTCAACCAGGGGCCAACAGAGGTGTGAGGGAGCATTGTCGTCGGAATGGAAGTTGTTCAATATAATGTTGAATTTTCGAGCCAATAAAGTGCCTGAAAGATAAACAAGATTTTCTTCCCCGACCTCACATGGATTTTCACTGGATCATGACAGCAAGCCGAGGATAGAAAGCTCAGCATGTCTTTCTGTCCCTCCAAGAGGAGGAAAACAGTTTGGAAAACATTGGTCTAGTCATGGCTGTGGAGCTGTAGCTGGCACATTCAAACCTTTTGGAGAAATATTGTTGGGATGAAAATGTTAAATCCAAGTAGCGACAAGCAACGTTCCTAAATGTTGTAAAGAGGAAAGTTGAGCTGGCAACAAAGTATCAAATTGTGTTTCAGATGGACGGGGCATTTTATTTGAGTAGGAACACTGTTGGTACTGTTACTGCATGTAAAAGGCTTTTGGACAAGGTACATGAATGGAAAGGTTTAGGGGAGAATGGGCATAATGCAGGCAAGTTCGATTAGTTTAGTTTGGGAAACTTGGTTGGCATGGACCAGCTGGACTGAGGGACTTTTTTTTAACTTGGTCTAGCACTCTGTGACTCTATAACACCATGTTCGCAAAAGAACAGATCAGGTGTACCTCTAAACAAAGAGTTTGTAAGGATACTCGGTGAGGAAAATGAAACAAGACAGAGGAGGTCCTAGAGACACTATCAACAGGAGAGCAGTGACAGTGATAGTGGGGAGGATAGTCTCGGGTTAGAGTCTCATTTTGATCAGTTGGTAATTTGGACAGAGGAAAGGCAAATGGAATTTAACCCTGATCGGTTTGAGGTGAAGCATTTTGGAAGGCTAAGTTAGTGGAAGGACAAACACAATGAATAGTCATTCCCTCAGGGGTACTGAGGAACAGAGGGACCTTAGTGTACAAGTCCAAAGATCCCTGAAAGTGTCAGAACAGGTGCACAGGGTAGTGAGGAAGGCATATCAGATGTTATCCTGCATTAGCTAGCGTGAAGAATATCAGAGCAAGAAAATCCAGTGACAATACTCTAGAGCACAGATAGAATCCATGTGTGCAGTTCAGGTCATGGGAAAGATGCGTTTGCACTGGAGAGGGAGCAGAGGAGATTCTACAGGAGGTTGCCGGGGACAGAAATGCTCAATTATGTGGAGGGACTGGAGAGGATCAATTTGGTTTCTTTGATGAAAAGGAGGCTGAGGGGGATCTGATTGAGGTACACACGTAATAATGATGGCCTGGCTGCAAACATAGGCAAGGGTCTGCAAGCAACTGGCAGCATCAATAGATTTTTCATCGATTTTAATCAAATAACTGATGATAATCCTTTGGTAGAACTTTTTTCTCCATGTGGACTCAATTCCACACTTGGGCTGACTCTGTGTCCCCTGCAATCTAAACAATCAAATAATTGAGATTTCTCTTCGCTTCCGAAACCACTTACATCTGCCGGCAATGCTGTGGTGGGATTGAAAGTGAAATAACTTCACAGAGGACAATATCCTGACCCCAAGTTTCCCCTTCTCTACCCTCCAGGTGGAGAGTTTTTGTAATGATCCAGGTGCATCAGAGACAGCTTCTCGAGTCAGCAGAACCTGTGTCACTCCTGTTCTAATCTGCCAGCCAGAGCTCCATGATTGGACCAGATTAACAGCCCAAATCAGGGAACTCATATGCAAGAGGTCCACCTCGTTGAATCATTACATCCCTCTCCTTATGAGAAGGAGGGCAAGGTGACATCTTTTTTCTCATAGCCCCTATTGGGGCGTTTTAATGCCAGGTCAGGATCACCAACTCCATTTTGAATGCTCCGGCATTGGCATATCTGATTCCAATTTACAACCCCCCTCAGGTCTGAGAAGGTCAGATTTAACCTGGTGTGGAGTCTAACAGTTATTAGCAACTCTGCTGGAGCTCTGGCTGCAGTTGCATGAGGAGAAGTTCTATAATCAATTAGGAACCTGTACAGTTTGGTGCCCAGTCACGCTGTAGGGTGTTTTCTTTAATCCTGCCGTCAAACGTTAGACTGCTCTTTCTGCTGGATCATGGATGGTATGGAGGGGTCCTTTATATCTTAAATACAATTCAGCTTACGGAAATGCTTAAATTCCTGCTTGAAAAAGATTGCCCGTGGGCTGTGACCAACATTTCCAGGAGTCTGTACGCTGCA
This sequence comes from Stegostoma tigrinum, assembly GCF_030684315.1. NCBI lineage: Eukaryota > Metazoa > Chordata > Chondrichthyes > Orectolobiformes > Stegostomatidae > Stegostoma > Stegostoma tigrinum. The sequence continues at coordinate 12,174,564 of NC_081398.1, forward strand.
AAAGAAGCTCAATTTGTCTTTCGTCGACACTGTTTCACGAAAGAACTCTGTGCATATCCAGCCACTTTCAGTGAACTTCTACGCTGACTGAAAACATTCAGCCCATGAAAGGACCTGCATAGTCAGTATGTGACCAAGTCCAGGATTTACATGGCCTTTCTACAAACATGGAGATGCTGTTGACGATAATGTCCTTGTGGACACTCTGGGCACGGCCCCACCGACACAGTTATGCCTGCATCCGCTTCCAGCCACCAAACTGAACTCCCAACAACTTCTTTACTTTGCAAACCCTTCGACAAACCTGGTGGAGTTGGGCCTGTGCCTGGAAGCACACATAACTCGGGACATTCACTCTTGCTCCCGATCATAATATTCTCCCATGACCTGGTCTTTGTGTGTTCAAAAATGCTTCAGTTCTTGTTGTGACGGCCCTTTGGTATCCCCTAACTCCATCAGCTTTTTCATGTTTTCACAAGACCAGATCTTTTGGCGTCCAAAGTCTAATATTTTTGCTGGTGTGTGCAAGTGCAGCCAGATAATGTCACAGTCTGCACTGGTGGTGTGCTGCCAGCAGGAGGCAATGCAATGCATCCACACTTAATATTTGGCCTCATGGAAGGCTTTCTAACTTTAATTACATGCCCTTAGTTTTCGAGCCCATTGTTGAATTTAGCCTAAAGTTATGGATGGATAAGGGGGAAGCACATGTCAATCCCAGATCTCACTTGGGATCATACTGTGCCAATAGCTGAGAGGATGATAGCTGTTTCTTCACTTCCCTGAAAGCTATGATTTGGTGACACAGGCATTTCCACGGTTGGCCCTTTCTCTTCAAAAGATGATGTAATGGTTTTCGGATTGAGGCCAGGTTATGCATGAGCTTCCCGTGACAATCTTTTTACTGAGGATGATGACTTCAGCTTGGAGAAGGGGGCATAGCTACAAATTGAGGGGTGATAGGTTTAAGACAGATGTCAGAGGCAGGTTCTTTACTCCGAGAGTGGTAAGGGCGTGGAACGCCCTGCCTGCCAATGTAGTTAACTCAGCCACATTACAGGCATTTAAACAGTCCTTGGATAAGCAGATAGGTGATGACGGGTTCGTGTAGGGGGAGGGGCTTAGATTAGTTCACGGGTCGGTGTAACATCGAGGGTCGAAGAGCCTGTTCTGCGCTGTATTCTTCTATGATCTATGTAATTCATTAGCCCAAGTAAAGCCCCGAGATCCTGCATGGCAATGGGAGCCAGGGATCCTTTTCTTCCCCAAACTTTATCAATTGACAGGTGTGAGTCAGTCTTGTCAACTCTGTACCACAAATAGTTAGCTTGGTGTGCTTAGAGAAAACAGTTTCCCATTCCTGGCATATGCCCACTGAGGAAAAATATCTAAGGATTATGACCAAGTTCTCTAGGAACTCTGATGGCCTTTTCTGTTAGTAGCGCATCATACAGATAAACAGTGACCTGCATTAGGCTTTGTAAAACATTGCCCGTCGTCCACCTAAAAAAAATTGCACGTTCTGACAATACTGCAGAAAGCAATCTCATATACAGCTCCAAACCCTTATGAGAGTTAATTGTCGCATACTTCTGGGAATCCTCATTCAAATGCATTTGCAAGTGCACACTTGTCCATCACTCCTGTCAGCTTTGTGTAGAAATGCTCCATCCAAGGGATTCGGCATGAATCAGGTTGTGAGGAAAAGTTTAGCATTTCTTTTAAATCAATACAAAGGTGAAGCGACCTGTTGGGCTCCACAGTTGGTATGAGAGGCTGCAACCTGCTCTGCAAACTGGTTTGGTTTGATGATTTGTGAATTGCTTTTTGGTCAACTGACAAGGACAACCCTTGGCTCCTGTTATAGTGAGTAGAATGGCCTGAAAAGCTTCCAGTTATTTCATTAGCACATCACGCAGGCAGCTATTTTCTTGTTCAATCATGTTGAGCCTATCAAGTAGAATGTTTCTCAATGAGTCTCTCGACATCTCCTTGAGCCTTGTCCTTAAGCCAGTGATAACTGAACCGGCTGCTTCTCATAAGAGACCAGAAGCAAAGTTGTGCCCTTAATCTGTAAAAGTTCCCTGGCTTAGCCTCTCAGTCTAGCTGGGGTCTTGCACAATATTAAGGGTTGGAGCCCACAGTAAATATTATTAAACTTTAGTTCTGCCATCACTAATTGTCATTGACCTCCATGGGAATTGGGTGATCATTTAATCACACATTTATTTTAATTGGATCTGATTTGGATGTTGCTGCACAATTTGAATGATCCAAGCCAGAAGCACGTGGGCTCTCAGGGCTTGCACTCTCCTGCGTACCAGCCTATAAGTTCTCTCACACAACTCAGCTCAAGTGGGATTCTTTTTCTGTCACGAGTCCAGATGCCAGTAGCAACTACAATGGCTTTCCTGCTGGGATCCTAAAGAAACTTTTAACCAATTGACCGAGGCTTGGTTTTATTTTGGGGTTTAGCTGTGGCCTGATCTAGAGTCCGACTGTTTAGGATATGTCATGAGTGAGGCAATTGTCTTCATTCAAGACATGTTACCCAAGCTCGGTGGGCCTGGGGAGGGTGTCCACTTCCTTCAGAAGACCGTGAAACTCAAATGCTCCACTTGCTGCATTTTCCAATGGGAAAGCCATTCTTCGTGTCTGTGTGAATTGCACTTGTTCTTCAGTTGCAAGGCGACTTCATCAATCCCACTCTCGTTGCCACTGAAATAACTCCACAGAGGCTGGTATCCCATCACCATGTCACACTTTATTTGCATGTGAAGAGGTTTTCACACTGATCCAGCTCCCTCCGAACCAGCTCTCAGAGTGATCAGAATGTCTGACACATCTGTTTGTATCCATTAGCCAGGACTCCCAGATTGGGGCCATTAACTTGGTTAAATTAGGGAACTCATACTTTCTGAAGCCCGCTTGTCAGACCCTATCACAATCATGACAGAAAGGTGAAGTGTGGAACCCAAATGCAATGAAAAACAATCATTTAGAATTCATACAATCATGGAGTCACACAGCTCACAAGAGATCATTGCGTTCTGAGAGCCTCTGCTGCCAAAAATACTCTGTCTACATTAGTCAATGTTTCCAACATTACGTCCATAGCCTTTAATGTTCTGACATTCAAGTGCCCATTCAAGTGCATATTTTAAAAAGATAGGAGGTAACCTGCCTCAAGACCCTCCCAGACAGTGGATGCCAGATGCCCAATTCCCTTTGGGGGGCTACAAAGTTCACACAATACTACACAGGAGACTATTCAGCCCATCATGTGTACCTGATCTCTGGCTGGCCGTTGAACAATGCCATAATTACAATAAAAGTGCACCGTTGTTTTTAGAATATTGACACCCAACTCTGGATGACGCAAGTCTTTAAGTATTACCATCTATTCAATCCTTTTAAACTGATGCAACAGATATTCAAGAAGGTGAATGGAATGTGGGACCCGATATAACAGTATCAGAGTGGGGAGATCTTACTGCAGCTGTACGATAGTCTAGAGAGACCTCATCTGGGTTTCTAATATCACTTCATCAGAGACAGCTCAGACATGGAGAGATTGCATTACGAGCAAAGATTGAACAGCTTGGGAATTGCCTCACTGGAGTTTGGAAGAATAAAAGGTGATCTCATTGAAACTTATTGGATTCTTAAGGAGTACGCCAGTGTAAACACAGAGAGGATGTTTCCCTTTATGGGAGAGTCCAAGACTAAACGACATGGTCTCAAATCAAGGGGCACCAATTCAAGATAGAGATGAGGAGGAGACTCCTGCTAAGTGCACTATGCTTTTATAGACAGGAATGTGCCTGGACTCCTTGTGTATATTTAAGGTTGAACTATAGAGGTACTGGGTTAGTCAGGAATTCAAAGATTACAAGGAAGAGCAGGAAAGTGGATCTGGGGAATGGCGGGACAGCCATGATCCTATTGAATGGTGGAACGGGCGTGAGGGGCCGAATGGTCTTCCCCAACTCTAATGGTCTAGAATGTAGTCATTCGTAAATATTTAAGAAAAGATTTGAAAATAATTCTTCTCAACATTCTGTGGAGCAAAATACAAAAATATTCCTCAAGAAAAGCTTTGCTTCATTAATTGACACAACTTGACAATCATAGCCAGGGGATACTGAACTCCGTTCCTCAGTTCTTGTTTGAACTTTCTCTGAGTCAGTACATAAATAAAGGTGTTTGTGCAGCAACTCAACAGTTGTAACATTGAGCCAATTTCTGAGACAAATGTAGGCAGAGAAATAATAGTCCAAATTTTCCCCAAGTAATCCAAGCGTCTCCATATCGAAGACACCATGAAGACGGCCCACAGCAACATGAAATTTCCCGATATAACAAACAGCAAAATCATGGATTTCCTTCTGTTTCCCATCTCCTGGTCTTTGTGGCTCTCACTTTGGCCCTGACCCTGAAGTCTCCTGCGGGCTCTGCTGGCCACGATAATATGCCTGACTGTCAATGCATTGAACAGCAAAATCAGGAGAAAGGGAATAAATGGTGTCAAAATGTAATGCATTAATTCAATGACAAACCAGGCCAAAGAACGAGACACTTCTAAAGTGACACGACAAAACCAGGGATTATTGGAAAGCCAATAGTCCCTTGAATATAGAAAATACCAGAAAGTGTTCTTAAAACAGCTCAGGGCAGTCACAGTTCCCAAAACCATTATGGCTATTTTCTCGATGCAATATTTTGATTTCAGCTTCTGCCAACAAATGGCTGTGCAGCGATCAAAGGTGAAAGTGACAGTGAACCAGACAGAGCAGTCAGTGGCAGCATACAACAAGATTGCATGGATATTGCACAAAGGAACGATCCTCACAAAATTAAATTCTTCCCGATAGACAATGGGAATCTGCCGCAGGATCAGATCAACAATAACCACCAGTAGATCTGCCATTGCCATGGCAAGCAGGTAGGATGTCACACATTTTGAGAGACCACATCTTCTCCGAGACAAGATCACGATTGTCACCAGGTTCACTATCAATAAGAGAGGAAGAGGGAAATTATTGACCAGAACCCAGTAACCGACAGACAGTAACAACCTTTCCAATTAAAAATTTCTGATGATAACAGAGGTTTAATGCCCTTCCACTGAAGCAAGAGGGTAAATTTTGGAAAAGGGACAATTCATTTTCTGTGAAATAGCTTGAAATTTGACGGAATAGCGCCGTTTTGTTTCTGCAACCAATGATTGATACTTGTTGTAATTAGCTTTAACAAAGGGCCAGGAATGTTGGGTTTGGCATTTAGTTAATCAAAAAAATCAAAGAAATAATATGGCCTGACATAGACCCTGAGAATGAACATGAAGTATTCTGCAACTTTGCAAACACCTGGAATAATGGCTACATCAATGAGGATGAAACATAATGATCAAACTCGTTTGTGTCCATTTGCTCCCCACCCATCCATGTACCTGTCCAGATATATCTTAAAAGATGCTAACGTGTCTGCGTCTCCTACCTCCACTGGCAACGCGTTCCAGGCACCCACTATCCTCTGCATAAAAAGCTTCCCTTAAACGTTCCTCCTCTCACTTTGAACTCATGACCCCCTCGTAATTGAGTCCCCCACTCTGGGAAAAAGCTTCTTGCTATCCACCCTGTCAGTACACCTCATGATTTTGTAGACCTCGATCAGGTCCTCCCTCAATCTCCATCTTTCTAATGAAAATAATCCTAACCTACTCAACCTCTCTTCATAGCTAGCACCCTCCATACCAGGCAATATCCTGGCAAACCTCCTCTGCACCCTTTCCAAAGCGTCCACATCCTTTTGCTAATGTGGTGACCAGAACTGTACGCAGTACTCTAAATGTGGCTGAACCAAAGTCTTATACAACTGTAACATGACCTGCCAATTCTTGTACTCAATACCCCGTCCGATGAAGGAAAGCATGCCGTATGCCTTCTTGACCACCCTATTGCCATGCGCTGCCACCTTTAGGGAACAGTAGACCTGAACTCTCTGTTCATCAATTTCCCCTCGGACTTTTCCATTTACTATATAGCTCGTACTTGAATTAGATCTTCCAAAATGCATCACCTCACATCTTCCCGGATTGATCTCTATCTGCCATTTAACTGCCCAACTCTCCAGTCGATCTATATTGTGCTGTAATCTCTGACAGTCCCCTTCACTATCTGCTACTCCCAATCTTAGTGTCATCTGCAAACTTGCTGATCAGACCAACTACACCTTCCTCGAAATCATTTACGCATATCACAAACAACAGTGATCCCAGCACAGATCCCTGTGGAACACCACTGGTTACAGGTCTCCAATTTGAGAAAATCCCTTCTACTACCACTCTCTGTCTCCTGTTGCCTAGCCAGTTTTTTTATCCATCTAGCTAGCACACCCTGGACCCCATGTGACTTCACTTTCTCCATCAGCCTGCCATGGGGAACCTTATCAAACACCTTACTGAAGTCCATGTATATGACATCTACAGCCTTTCTCTCATCAATTAACTTTATCATGTCCTCAAAGAATAGGGCCAGGGGACTTGGCCACATTAATATCTTTTATGATACCCAACACTTCCTCCTTCCTTCTGTCAACTTGACCTGCATCAAGCAAACATTTATCCCTAACCTCAACATCTGTCATGTTTGTCTCCTTGGTGAAATACCGATGCAAAGTACCCGTTAAGAATGATATGATATAATTCACACAGCGGAGGGGAAGACCTTTTACCATCATTGCTGGCCCATTAATCCAGAGGCACAGGCAATTTTCCCAGGATCCGCATTTGATTCTTACCATGGCAGGAGGTGGAACTTCAATTTCATAAAAATCTGGAATGTGGAGTCCAATGAGGACAGGAAATCTACTGCCAATTGTTGGAGGAAAACAGATCATATGATTCATTAATTCCCTTCAGGGAAGCAAATCTGATGTCCTTTCCTGGTCTGGTTCACATGTGACACCAGACTCACAGTGATGTGAATGAGTCTCAACTTCTCCCTGGGAAATTACAGATCAACAATAAATATTGTCCTAGCTGGGGATATCTGCGTCACCTGAATAATTGTATTTTTAAAAGCAGTCCATTTCACCCACTGTACCTGCAATTATTTGTAATAGCTTTTGGAATTGTCCCAACACCTTTCACTTGATCCCTGAAATTCGAGAGGTTTATCCAAACTTCAGGAGTTACGTAGCTGTAACTGTGTCATGAATAAAGGCTCAGGACTTCAGATGCACCCTGATCCAAGAGAGTTTGGACAAACACGCAGGGAGTGTAGGATGAGTCTTCCAAATGATTTGGAAATCAACATTTTCAATTTCTGTCAACTGAGTGTCAAACTAGTTCAGGGATTAGCAAAAAGAGTAAAGTGCAAAACATTGATTAGGCCACAGCTGGGGTGTTGTGTTCAGGTCTGGTCATAATATACAGAAAGGAAGTGTCACAAGGCTATAGGTTAGCGCTCAACCCTGGGACTCTTGTGGATTTAAAGTAGCTTTGTCAGGGCAGAGCTGATGGACCAAAGACACTCTTCCGTACTGTATGATTTCTGTGATAGTCCCAGAGGGTGGTGAATCTGTGGAATTCTTTACTGCAGAGGACTTTAGAGGCTGGATCCATCTGCATGTTCAACGATGAGATAGACCTTTAATCAGTAAGGGTATTGAGGGTTGTGGGGAAACGGTATGAAAGTGGAGTTGAGGATTACCTGATCAGCCGTGATCTCATTGAATGGTGGATCATACTCAGTGGTCAGAATGGCGAGGTCTAACAGTTGTGGGACTGACCAGAGGAACATTGGAATGTATTAGTCTTTAAACTGAAGGAGCAGTGGGCTTCTGACAGGAAGAATACAGAATGTGGGGATTGACTAAGGATTAAACAGAGCACCAGTTTTTACCAATCGTGCCAATCTGAGATGGTTGTAGAATATAACGCGCAACAACACACTTGACAGTAGCATTGGTCACACTCGGGATTAGCTGTATATATTTTCTGATCATCTCACAGTGATTGTCGAACAAAGAAACGGGAGAATAAGTGACAATATAAGTGATTCTGAAAGCCATTTTCTGGATTGTAATCTTGATAATATATGTTGCAGAGTTTAAGAAACTAAAAATTGGAATAGCTTTCCTTGTGAAATACTATACCAACGAAAAAGAAATGAACTTTAGTCTGTAATGTAAGGTGTCTATCTTTGTAATTGGATCTCAAAAACTAATGGCATACAGGTGTTGGTTCCTTTGTGAAGGCATTAAAATGTGTAACTTTCTTTCCATAAACGTGGCCAAATTCTCAATGTATCAGAGGTCAGTAAACCTCTGGAGAGTCAATGGGAGATGTTTGTGCTGTGTGCCGTTTATAACTAGGTGTGTAATCATTGAGGACCCGGATCTATTTTGTGGTTTTGGATAATCAAGGATTGATTGTGAAGTAGGAATCGATTTTGGAGGGCACTTGACTGGAATTAAAAGTGTAACGTACTATCCCTGCTGTAAAGGACTTCAGACCAGTTCAGGAAAAAAAATGTCAGCTTGTTAGAAAGTTAGTTTGTGTAATTTCCAGACCAGATTGGTTAGAAATGTACAGATTGTTGAAGAGTGAGAATGTCTCAGCTCTTCGTTTTGTAAGAATTCATGCAAGAAGACTTCACAGTTCACAGGACAGAACTGGGAAACATCGATTGGTTTCAGATGAAGGGACATTTACTGTGGATTTGCTTCCATAAAGCCAATGGTTAAAACAAAATTGCTTTGCTGTTTTGTTTCAGATCTTTCAAACCCTGTTCCCAATTTAGATAGCTTGTTTTTTTCTTTTAATTTTGGGTTTACCTTTACTATTATTAAAGAAAATCTGCCGCCTCAGGTGACGATGTTTCAGCAAGTTACCACAATGTTGAATATATAGATAACAAATCCACGTCTCATTATCAGAACTGATGTCGTCCATAGTAAAGTCAGAACTAAGCAGAACCACACAAATAATGCTAGCTTTAGACTTTTACTCAGACGGTGTCACTACAAAAAGTAATTTCCGACATCAAGGGATTTCATTGTATCAGACAGAGATGAAATGAAATTGAATACTTTCACGATGAAAATATGAATTGAATAATAACAAACTGTAGTAAATCTGAGACATCTATCTTCAGTAATCAGCAACAGTAAATGGGTCTAAAGACTGGAGAGGCAGGAAACAGAGGTCGTTCACCATCATAACATCAGGAACATATATGCCACTTGCCGGCTGTGATTAACTTGTACAACAAGCAAATACTGACTGTGCACGTTCAACACTGTTTTTTATGTGGCCCCCAGGCTCAGTGATCAAAGCCGAGTACAAAGTTTCTCTGAGGAGGATGATTTACCAGTACAGTTTGGGAGAGAGTTTGATCAGCACTTGGAACTTAAAATGGTTACATGAAGGGAACAAGGAAACAGAACTGAAATATGGAATGGACGGGAGAAGGCAGGAAAGAAAGAAACAAAGAAGGAAAGGAAGAAAGTAAGAAAGAAGGAAAGAAAGACTCTGGAAATAAAGAAAGAAAGAAGGAAAGAATGCAAGAAAGAAAATCAGCAAAGAAGCAAATAAAGACAGGTTGAAAGTGAGAAAGAAAAGCCCAAACAACAAGAGATAAATAAACAAAGAATGAAAGAGAAAAGCGAGAAAGAAATAAAGAGACAAAAAGAAAGAAACAAAGCACTTCTTTTTTGAGGATGCCCCAAATCTGTTTAATACCAGTGGAATATTGCCGAAAAGTGGCTCTGCTTTGCACGTAGAAAACTGAATTCATCAAAGAATGTACAACAAAGAATAAAAGCAAAAGTACATGCTGTTACTTTGATGTGATGGATGTACCATCTTGAGCTCATGACTTACCTGGGACACCAACAGCAGCCAAGATGGGGTAATAGATCTTTTGTATATCGTAAAGTGCCCATAAAATCTTGAGTCTGGTGAGGAAACCGAGAGACATGTTTTTCTTTCGATGTAATTGATGCTTTGGTGGACAATCTGGAGGCTGAGTGCAGTCCTTCACTGGTTACATTGAGAAGAGTCAACATATTTATCACAGAGAGAATCCACCCAGCCAGAAAATCTGGTCCCATGATAATGGAGGAGACTAACAATCATTAAGCAAACAGACTGAGCCAACTTTCCAACTGAAGCTAGTAACAAAGGCTTACAACTAACATAGAATATTAAAAACATAGATCATTGCAGTACAGTACAGGCCCCTTGGCCCTCGATGTTGCACCAACCTGTGAAATCAATCTGAAGCCCATCTAACATACATTATTCCATTATCATCCATATGTTTATCCAATGACCATTTAAATGCCCTTAAAGTTGGCGAGTCTACTCCTGTTGCAGGCAGGGCATTCCATGCCCTGACTACTATCTGAGTAATGAACCTACCTCTGACTTCTGTCCTATATCTATCACCCCTCATTTTAAAGCTATGTCCCCTCATGCTAGCCATCACCATCCGAGGAAACAGGCTGCACTTTCCACCCTATCTAATCCTCTGATCATCTTGGATGTCTCTATTACATAGGCGCTTAACCTTCTCCTCTCTAATGAAAACAGCCTCAAGTCTTTCCTCATAAGACCTTCCCTCTATGCCAGACAACGTCCTGGTAAATCTCCCCTGCACACTTTCCAATGTTTCCACATCCTTCCTATAATGCCAGAACTGTATGCAGTACTCCAAGTGGGGCCGCAACAGAATTTTGTACAGCTGCAACATGATCTCATGGTTCTGAAACTCAATCCCTCTACCAATAAAACCTAACATACCGTACGCCTTCTTAACAACCCTATCAACCTGGTAGCAACTGTCAGGGACCTATGCACTCGGACACCGAGATGTCTCTGCTCATCCACACTATCAAGAATCTTATCATTAGCCCAGTTCTCTGCATTCATGTTCCTCCTTCCAAAGTGAATCACCTCACACTATTCCCATTAAGTTCCATTTGCAACCTCTCAGCCCAGCTCTGCAGCTTCTCTACCTGCCTCTGTAACCTGTAACATCCTTCCGCACTATTCACAACTCCACCGACTTTAGTGTCATCCACAAATGTACTAACCCATCCTTCTACGCCCTCATCCAGGTCATTTATAAAAATGACAAACAGCAGTGGCCCCAAAACAGATCCGTGCAGTACACCACTAGTAACTGAACACCAGGATGAACATTTTCCATCAACCACCACCCTCTGTCTTCTTACATCTAGCCTACTTCTGATCCAAACCTCTAAATCACCCTCAATCCCATGCCTCCGTATTTTCTGCAACAGCCTACTGTGGGGAACCTTATAAAATGCTTTACTGAAATCCATATTCACCGCACCAACCGCTTTACCCTCATCCACCTGTTTGGTCACCTTCTCAAAGAACTCAATAAGGTTTGTGAGGCGTAACCTACCATTCAAAAAACCATGTTGACTATCCCAAATCAAATTATTCCTTTAAAGATGATTATAAATCTTATCTCTTATCCTCTTCAACACTTTACCCACAACCGAAGTAAGGCTCACTGGTCTATTATTACCAGGGTTGCCTCTACTCCCCTTCTTGCACAAGGGGACAACATTTTCTATCCTCCAGTCTTCTGGCACTATTCCTGTAGACAATAACGACATAAAGATGAAATACAAAGGCTCTTCAATCTCCTCCCTAGCTTCCCAGAGAATCCTAGGATCAATCCCATCCAGACCAGAGACTTATCGATTTTCACACTTTCCAGAATTGCTATAACACCACCTCCTTCTGAAACTCAATCCCATCTCGTCTAATACATTGTATCTCAGGATTCTCCTCGAAAACATTATCTTTTTCCTGTGTGAATACTGACAAAAAATATTCAGCTAGTGCCTCTCCTATCTCTTCTGACTGCACGCTCAACTTCCCACTCCTGTCCTTGACTGTCCCTCATCTTACTCTAGTCATTCTTTTATTCCTGACATGCCTATAGAAAGCTTTAGGGCTTTCCTTCATCCTCCCTGCCAAACATTTCTTATATCCCCTCCTGGCTCTTCGTTGCTCTTTCTTTAGGTCCTCCCTGGCTAACTTGTAACTCTCAAGCACCCAAACTGAGCCTTCATGCCTCATCTTTACATAAGCCTCATTCTTCCTCTTGACAAGAGGTTCAACTTCTTTAGTAAACAATGGTTCCCTCGCTCGAACACTTCCTCCCTGCCTGACAGGTACATACTTATCAAGGACACGCAGTAGCTGTTCCTTGAACAAGATCGACATTTCAATTGCGCCCAGCCCCTGTAGTTTCCTTCCCCATCCAATGCATCCTAAATCTTGCCTAATCACCTCATAATTGCCTTTCCCTCAGCTATACCTCTTGCCCTGCCATATATACCTGTCCCTTTAGATCGCTAAAATCAACGTGACCAAATTGTGATCACTATCACCAAAGTGCTCACCTACCTCCAAATCTAACACCTGGCCTGGTTCATTACCCAGTACCAAATCCAATGTGGCCTCACCTCTTGTTGGCCTATCTACATACTGTGTCAGGAAACCCTCCTGCACACACTGGGCAAAAACTGACCCGTGTAAAGTATTCATACTATAGCAGTTCCAGTCAATATTTGGCAAGTTAAAGACCCCATAACAACCACCCTGTTACTCTCATTCCTATCCACAATCATCTTTGCAATCCTTGCCTCTGTATCTCTAGAACTATTCGGAGGCCTATAGAAAATTCCCAACGGGGTGACCTCTCCTTTCCTGTTTCTAACCTCAGCCCATACTACCTCAGTAGATGAATCCTCATCAAACATCCTTTCTGTCACATTAATACTGCCTTTGATTAATAATGACACACCTCCCCCTCTTTTACCATCTTCTCTGTTCTTACTGAAACATCGAAACCCCAGAACCTGCAACAACCGTTCCTGTCCCTGCTGTACCCACGTCTCTGAAATGGCCACAACATCGAAGTCCCAGGTACCAACCCTTGCTGCAAGTTCACACACCTTATTCCGGATGTCCCGGCGATGAAGTAGACACACTTCAAACCACCTTCCTGCCTGCCGGGACACTTCTGTGACCTTGAAACCTTAATCGTGGCCTCATTACTCTCTACCTCCTGTACATTGCAGCTACAATTCAAGTTCCCATCCCCCTGCTGAATTAGTATAAACCCACCCGAAGAACATGACCAAATATCCCCCCCAGGACGTTGGTATCCCTCTGGCTCAGGTGTTGGGCATTCCCTTTGTCGAGGCCCCTCCTACCCCAGGTTGAGCCCCAATTATCCAGGTATCTGAATCCCTCCCTCCTGCACCATCCCTGTAGCCACGTGTCCAACTGCTTTCTTTCCCTATTCCTCAATTCGCTAGTATGTGATGAGGAATGGAAACTTGGATACATGGCTTCTTGTTGCAAGTTAGCAACAACAGAAATGGCTTCGAGCCTGGGAACTGCAAATTTTGCTGGAGCTGCATAAATAATGCAGTAATGGTAAGATAATGCAGTGCTAGCCGTTGTAGCTGACCTTCGGTTGCAAATGCTGTGGCGCTGTAAGGCGAGACAAAAAGTAACTTAAGTGTTGTGACATAAGCTTTTACCAGTTAATACTATTGGATTATGTAACTGTCAATGAAACAATATCATATATTGATTGGTAATTGTTTGAATACATGACGTGATCATGCCAAGTACCCTGCTTTTAGAAAAGTATAAAATGTCCTGGTATTAACCTCTGGTGTGAAGCTCCTCTGAGGAATACAGAAGTGCTCAACTTCTGAGTTTTTGGATGATCTGTACCCGGCTGTATAAAGAAATAAAGACTAATGCCTTAAAAAGCCAGACCGATTACGAGTGCTCATTGACCGATCGTGGAATCGAGAGACCCTGCTGGGGGTCGAGATTTTCCGTGGCACGGGTAACAAACCAGAGGCAACATCTCTGTTTGATCTAGCTCTAAGCTTCCACCCTAGCTCCTTGAATTTCTGCCTTACATCCCCATCGCTTTTCCTACCAATCTTGCTGGTGCCAATGAGGACAATGACTTGTGGCTGCTCTCTCTCCCACTTAATGATCACAAAAAACATGATCCGAAACTTCACGGACTCTGGCAGCTAGGAGTCAACACACCAACCGCGAGTATCTCTTGTTCCCACAAAATCTCCCATCTGTCCCCCTAACTATGGAGTCCCCAATGACTAAAGCTCCCCTCCACTAACCCCTTCCTTTCTGAGCACCAGGGACAAAGATCTGTACCCCATGGCTTACCCCTGGTAAGTTCACCCCCCACCAAACAGTACCCGAAACAGTTTACTGGTTATTGAGGGGAACAGCCACAGGGGATCCCTGCACTGTCTGCCTATTCCCTTTCCTCTTCTGAGCAGTCGCCCAGCTACCTATTTCCTGTACCTTGCTTGTGACCACTTCATTATAACTCCTCTTTATTACCCCCTCAACCTCCTAAATGAGCTGAAGTTCAACCAGCTCCAGCTCTAGTTCGCGAAGGCAGTTTCTGAGGAGCTGGAGTTGGGTGCACTTCCTGCAGATGAAATCAGTGGGGACACACATGGTGAACCTTACCTCCCACACTCTGCAGGAGGAGCATGCATCTGCCCGAATTCCCAAACAGATAATTGAATGAATAAATAGCTAGTAACCTTACCAAATCGGCACTCAGAACATTTTTTTTGGTGAGAGTAGCAGAATGAGTGGAAGACACCACCTAAGTAGCATTTCGGGTAAGGCATCCTCCCAAATGTACATATTGGAGAGAGAGAAAGATGACCTGACCTTCCCAGCGACACTCTGGCTCATGCTGCTGCTGCTGAAAAACAACGGCAATCAGAGAACAGCC